>NC_054534.1:40572225-40789725 GCF_017654505.1 Polyodon spathula
ACTCACACCTCCCGCAATCTTGGCGGGAAGGCAGGGGCACCTTCCAGGTGGGAGGAGGAGTGACATAGCTCTCTGGCTGAAGAGTGACGGCGCACGCCCTCCTCTTTCCTCTCTGACTCTGGCAGCGACGGCCTCCTCCCTCTCTCTGGCTCTGGGATCGACGGCGGCTCCTCACTCCTCTCTGTCTCTGGGAGCGACGGCAGCTCCTCACCCCTCTCTGGCTCTGGGAGTGACGGAGGCTCCTCCTCCCTCTCTGGCTCTGGGAGCGACGGCAGCTCCTCACCCCTCTCTGGCTCTGGGAGCGACGGCAGCTCCTCACTCCTCTCTGGCTCTGGGGACGACGGCAGCTCCTCCTCCCTCTCTGGCTCTGGGAGCGACGGCGGCTCCTCACTCCCTCTCTGGCTCTGGGAGCGACGGAGGCTCCTCCTCCCTCTCTGGCTCTGGGAGCGACAGCAGACTTGGCGACCTGTGGACTCGTCGACTCTGGCTCTGGGAGCGACGGCAGGCTCCTCCTCCTCTCTGGCTCTGGGAGCGACGGCAGCTCCTCACCCCTCTCTGGCTCTGGGAGCGACGGCAGCTCCTCCTCCCTCTCTGGCTCTGGGAGCGACGGCAGATCCTCCTCCCTCTCTGGCTCTGGGAGCGACAGCAGATCCTCCTCCCTCTCTGGCTCTGGGAGCGACAGCAGATCCTCCTCCCTCTCTGGCTCTGGGAGCGACCACAGCTCCTCACTCCCTCTCTGGCTGGGAGCGACAGCAGCTCCTCACCCCCTCTCTGGCTCTGGGAGCGACGGCAGTTCCTCCTCCCTCTCTGGCTCTGGGATGGCAGCTCCTCACAGGGATTTCCTCTCTGGCTCTGGGAACGACGGTTCACCCCTCTCTCGCTCTGGGAACGACGGCAGCTCCTCAACCCTCTCTGGCTCCCGGGAATGCGGCTCCCCCTCTCTGGCTCTCTTTACCACCCTCTGGTGAACACAAGCTGAGATTTCTTCAGCTGCTTTGTCCTGCATTTTGCCGCAAGGCAGACGTAAAAGTTAGACGAAGTTGTACTTTTGTGGAGTGCATGGGCCCCGAGGGTCAGGACACCAGACAACTGGTGAAAGAGGGAGTTTTGCCACCGATCGTCCACGATTAAATAGTGAGCGTACAGTAAATAGCAGACCTGGAAAAGGGTTTTTTTTTTTTCCAAAAAAAAAAAAAAAATAAAATAAATAAATACTGCTCTGAGCCTCTAGGTGGCGCTATCCCACTTCTGACACCAAATGTGGCAGGCTGGCGAGTGGATAGAGGCCCAGAGACAGACTGCAGTTCAAAAAAAATAACTATTTTATTATAAATAAACACAAAATAAAGGGCACAAGGGCCAAAACAAAGGCAATTTAAACACAAAAAAGATACAAAGCAAAACTTACAAAAATAACAGTTTCCAGGCTGGGCAATGCCTTCACTGTTTCTACACACCCAAAAAAAAACCAACCTGCTTCCTCAGCTCCCTCCCCCCAAATGAGAAGCAGAGGCCTCCTTTTATATCAGGTGGCTGGGCGCTGATTGATCGTTAATCAACCTAATCAACTAATCAACCCAGCCACCTGAACATAATAAACCCAGGCAGGCAGGGGAAGTTAACCCCATCCCTGCCAATTTAAAAGGGCAGAGCTTTGCTCTGCCACAGACGCCAACTGGGTTTTTAAAAAGAAACACTTTAATTTTCATTGAACAGAGAGAAGTGGAACCTGTAAGAAAAGAGAGAGTGTGGAGTTATATAAAGTGCATTGACTACTGTGACTGGTACTAACCGGTACCACAGTGTTGTTGTTTGTTTACACAAAGGGTTGGCTGGATGCTGTGTGTCATGCAGTACCGCAGAGGACCACCCATGGCATTCGTGAGCATAAACTTGTTCTAGACTTACCTGGCAAACCTGACCCCGCATCGCCATCTAGTGGAAGCTCACTACAACCTGGAAAAAGAGAAAAGAAAACACAGTACCAAGCCAACAGAGGGCAGCTGGCTGCAATCAACAACAATCCACCTGAAGCAAGATGATAAGGTTCCACCTCCAGAGGGATCTCAAACACAGAGCAAGTCTTGGGCTGTGTTATAATTGTGATTAATATTTGTCATTTCAATCAAGAACTTCTGAGCATTGTTATTATTTTATTTGAAAACAATTAAAAGAAGTATTGCTCCCGACCTTGGTCTCTATCACGTCCTTCTCCACCAAAACAGACAGTTTGCATGTCTCACAAATATGTGGACCATACTGGCTCGCACACACACACACACACACACACACACACACACACACACACACACGCATATATATAAATTCAAGTAATTTGATTACCAGATTGATCAAAAAGCGCTTAAGAAAGTATCAATAGCATTTCAATTAATTTCTAAAACCAGGTAAAATTGTAAAAGTTGGGATGACACCACTAGTAGAAAACATAATACATGCAGTGATCCCGGCTAAAGAACTAGGAGTTCATTTGGTTCAGTGCACAGGTGTAATATCTGATGGGTGGCAGGAGAGTTAGCAGGTCTCTGTACAGAGGAACAGCTTGGCAGGTTCTGCACTAGCTGCAGAGCAGAAAACAAGCAATAAGATCTGATAGCTAGTCTGACAGAGCAGCTAGATCAGCAGCAGACAATCAATGAGTTAGAGCAGTTTGTAGACTCCCAGGTGGAGTTGCATGTGGCCCCACCAGACACACAGAATGCGGTGGTTGAACCAGATAGGGAGTGGACAGTAGTTAGAGGAAAAATGAAAAGGGGGAGTCAGATAGTAGGGCAGATTTTAGGCAGGGATTTCCACATTGTGTGCTTAACAGATAGTGAAGGTACAGTGTTAACAAGATACAATGCGTGATGCTGCAGCTCTCACTGAATAAAAAAAGATGCTTTTCATAAACTCGTGTCTAGTTTATATAGATTACATTCCAAATAACTGTTTGGAATAAATATTTTAGTACCCTGTAGCATGTTAAACTTGCTTTAGGCTTGTTGCGAATGTTGTTGTTGTTTATTTTTTCTCCTGGCGCTACCAAGGTGTAATTATCCCTCGCATTCAATTGTTGTGCACATGCTTTTACTCAACAGCAATGATATTAAAATAACCATGTTGAGTGGAGAGGAATGGGGCACAAATGTATGTGGGCATTACAATCATCGATATTCATTCGAACGATTCGATTTTGTGTGCCCAATTAATTGATTGCTATTTGCAAGCCTGACCTGGGGGAAAGTGAAGTTGCATCAGATACAGAACAGCTCAGTAATACAGTGGAGGATAGTGTTGGTACTACTAGCTAGACTGCTGATAGAAAGCAGTGGGGCCAGTCAGAGGCAAACAATCATAAGACATGTTCACAGGAATTTTTGTCAGAAGGACCCAATAAACAGGAGTATTATTTGTCTCCCTGGTGCCAGAGTTGAAGATGTGATCGACAGAGTAATAAACGGGGCAGGCACAGAACCAACAGTGATTGTCCATGTTGGGACAAGTAATACACGTGAGAGGAGGTCAGAGGTACTGAAAGAGAGGCTCTTTGAACTCTGTGCCAGGTGTAAAGAGAAAAGGAGTAATCTTCTTTGGGATGCTTCCAGTTCTGTGAGCAGGGAAGAAGAGGTTTATCAGAAAAAATGGTTTAAATATATGGTTAGAGAATGAACTTAGAAGGGAGGGTTTTGGGTTCGTAGATAACTGGAGCACCTTTTTGGGGAAAAAAAAGGTTATTATAGACCAATAAGTTTAGCTTCCATAACATGTAAAATAACAGAAGCAATATTAAGAGGTAAGCTTGAAGCAACAATATTATAGGGAATAGCCAGCATTGATTCAGAAGAGGGAGGTCATGCTTGACTAACCTACTAGATTGTTTGAGGACGCAGATGATGGCAATGCTTACGATATAATTTATCTTGATTTTTTTAAAAAAGCCTTTAACAAAGTGCCACATGAAAAACGTACATATAAATTAAGGACATATAATTGGATTCATAGCTGGTTAAAAAATAGAAAGCAGAGATTAATTGTGAGAGGTGTAAAATCAGATTGGGAGATGTACTCAGTGGGGTACCACAAGGGTCTGTACTTGCATCCTTACTGTTCCTTCTATATATAAATGACATGGACCATAATACACATCGCAAGATTGCCAAATTTGCAGATGATACCAAACTTGGGGAAGGAGTGGACTCTGAATCCACAGCTCAGCTAATTCAAAGGGATTTGGACCTTCTCTGTAACTGGGCAAACTTGTGGCAAATTAATTTTAATGTTAAGAAATGTGAAGTTTTGCATATTGGGCGAAAAAATTTATGTTCTAAGTATAAAATGAACAGGTGGAATAGGGGGGAGGACTTTGAAAATGACCTTGGGGTTATAGTGGAGTCATTGTTAAAAGTATCTTGCCAATGTGGCGAGGCAAGTAAAAAGGCAACTATAATGTTAGGCTATATTGCAAAAAGCATGGAATACAAGTCTGGAGAGGTCATCCTAAGATGATACAACTCCCTAGTTACACCCCACCAAGAATACTGTGGCAGTTTTGGTAACACTACAAAAAATACATCATTGCACTTGAGAAGGTACAAAGAAGGAGGCTGATCTCAGGAGTTAATGACATGAGCTATAAGGACAGGTTACAATAATTACATCTTTTCAGCTTAGAAAAAAGGAATAGAGGAGACTTGAAGTCTTTAAAATCATAAATGGTATAGATAGTTAACCGAAGACACTACTTCAAAATGTGCATAGAGAGAACAAGAGGGAGCTGAGTAAAAGTAAGTTTAGAAGAGAAGGTAGGAAGCACTTTCGTAAGCAGTTATAAATGCATGGAATCGCCTACCAGATGAAGTAGTATGATCTAAAACACTGAGAACATGTTAAAAAAAGACTAGTTCCCCCCAGTAGGGAAAATGGTGTGCTAACAAGGGACGAGCCTTGATGGGCTGAATTTCTCACTTTTCTTATGTTCTTATGAATAAGAAACAACTTTATTTCTGGTTTAATAACTCTACTGGTGACATTTTTATTTCTTTAAAAAATGGGCTAATATTCTTTTGGAACTAGCCTTAAAACTGCTGATCCCATCATACCGAGGCAAAACAAATAGTAGTGTAAGGCTTTAGGGCTGCCTAACTCTAAGCCTGCATCTTAGAGTTCAAGAAACCATTGGGGCAACTTTGACCTCCACCACTTTTACAGTTGTGCCTATTTGCTTTGTGCTGGACAAGGCAGCCACAATGGTTTCTTGAATCTTGGTTTTATCTCCACTTTAAATGGCTGGGCACTTTTGATAACTTGCCATTTCTTTCACATTTCCAATGTCTTTTTGTTTCAGATAAATAAATAAATAAATAAACTTTACAGTTGAACTTACAGTAACTGACAAAGGTCTCAACTGAAATATTTGAGGGAAGTTATCATCGAATACATCTGCCTTATTCACATATATACACGTTTGTCTGCTTACTACTTGACAATCCTTTCAGATTCCCAAAATATATTTCCAATAGAGCTGGTATGCTGTTATTTACCTTTCATTTACCGCACATTTTGCAGTTTCCCCTGCTGCCCTTAATACTGTGTGTACTCTATGTGTTTAAACACACACATACTTTCTTCATTTAGGTGTTCGTCCCTTCTGCCTTTGTACAATCAGAAGTTAAAAATAAACCTTTTTTTGTCTCCTCAGGCCTGCAGGCATTGAAGGATACCACGCACCTGTCCCCATTAAAGCAGTCCCAGTCAGACGTGGACCCAGGGGAGGTGACTGAAAGCAGATTTCAAGAGGAGAGTGGGAATGAGATGGTGGGGGTGGCCGCTGAGGAGAGGCCAGGTGGGGGGGAGGAGGAGGAGGAAGAGGAGGAGTTGGGGGGGACCCTGACTTTCTCTGAGCTGATGTACAACCCCAGTACCAGCGGTCTACCCACACCCGTGGAGGACGAGGGTATTGACCTGCTCTTCAGCAGCCCTGTGAAACCAGGGAAGGAGACAGAGCATGACACTGAGTCATATGAGGACTTGGAGGCTGACGAGAGGGCCTTCCTAATGGCGGAGGAGGAGGAGATGAAGGAGATGAGTCGGGTGCTGGGCTACAGCTATGAGCTACTGATGGGCAACAAGCAAGTGAACGCCTGCATGCGCAGCTTCGCTCGGCTCCTTGCCGTGGGACTCGGATTGCTGCTGCTCGCCCTGCCCCTCCTCTTGGTTCTCTTGGAGTCTGACATCGACGTCTCCTTCCTCCATGAGATCCGCCAGACCCCAGAGTTCGAGCAATTCCACTACGAGTATTACTGCCCCCTCTGCCAGTGGATGGCCTGCAAAATAAACAGCATCCTGGACAAGCTAGGCGGCTCTTAAGATTAACAACAGAAGCATCCATCTCCTGAATTGTTCAACATGAAAAAGGGTTGCTTTCATTTACTTGTGGGTTTGCTCTGAGTTTGTAGTAAGGGTGGTAAAGCCTGGGATTTGACTTATGTTGTAGTGTATCACATAATTTTTACAGTAAAGGGCTCATAATATACTAGGTCACCTCCTTGTAAACCAAAATCTATCCAACAAATGTGTCTCGTAAAGTAGGTTAATTTCACTTAGTTAAGCGTAATCAAATATTTTTTTTTGCTACATTAATTATGTACCTGTATTTAATTTGAGCAGCCAAATTATGGATATGCTTTTTGTTGGTACTAAATTTGGGAATAGTCTGTGATTCAAAAAATGTTTAGAGGAGGTTAGCAAAGTTGAGTATCAATTAAAAAGAAAAAGAAAAAAAATAAATAAAGAGGTGTTGCTAAGCATGCAGTCAAAGATAGAGTTTGGAAGGTATGCGCGTGGAGGGGGTGGATAGGTGTCACTGAAGTACAATTAATAATGGTTGTGTGATGTTCTGGTGAACAGCTTCAGTTTAAAAATAACTATATTACAAGAAATAAACAAATATGAAACTACTAAAAAGAAAGATAATAGAAGTTTTAAAGATGAAGATGCCATTCCATCCTCTTAAGAAAAAAAAAATATGTAAAACCAGTTACAAAGCACTTTTTTACAAAGGGAGAGGTGGTAGATAAGATATAGATTTCAGGTTCTAAACATTATGGGGGGGAAAGTGATCAATAAATAATTTCCGTAGTTGATTCAATTTTAACTAACAAATTCAGTAGAGTATAGTGTGTAATTACAAAAAAATAATTCAGTATTATTTAGAACAAACATAAATCCTATGAAGTATAGACAATTGTCGTCCAGCTCAAACATCAAAACATGAAATAGTGTTCACAAAGGTGGACAACTTGGAGTCAAAGACTTATATTTAATTTCCACGTTGCTCCAGCGTGTTTCCTAATTTCATCTTGCCATCTTCCTGGAGGCCTTCTTCTTGGCCACTTTATATCAATTGGCTATATATATCTCAAACAAAAACACATTGGAAATGTGAAAAAACTCTAAGTTATCAAAAGTGGTCGGCCATTTAAAGTAGAGATATCAAAAACGCAAGCCAAGTTTCAAGAAACCATTGGGGCAACCTTGCCCAGCACAAAGCAAATAGGCACAAATGTAAAACTGATGGGGGCCAAGGTTTACCCCGTTTCTTCTAATTTGTATCAAAAATACAAGCGAAGTTAGAAGAAACAACTGGGGCCACCTTGGCCAGCACCAAGCAAATAGGCACAACTGTAAAAGCGTAATATATGACCATATGATTTTTTGCGTGTGACTAGTCCATTTTAAAATATCAATACATTGTTTAATATAAATGATACAGACATCAAAATCTGTTCCCTAGTGTATTACCATGTTGACAAAGCAAGTTCATATATGCGTGGATAAAAGTGCCTGGGGTCTGCAAAAATATGCAATAAAACGATGAAATTGTGCTTTTGGCTGATTTACTTTTGCTGCGCCAATACCCTGAAAACACGTAAACTATCCATGCTGTATAGATAGTCACTGGAAGTTCTTGCTGATAACTTGGCACAAAGAACTACCATTCCTCTAATTCGTTCCTCTCTCTCTCGCTCTCTCTCTATATATATCCTTCAAAAAAAGAAACGCATAGGAGATATTTTTTCTTCAATATCTTACAAATTGCAACCAAATGATCAAAAGAATTGTATTTTATTTAAACACGTTTTCCTGACAGCGTGTTACATTGTCAGGACTGAAAACGCATGACGTACGTCAAAATGGCAAAACTCTTGAATATCCCCAAATTAACATAATTTGCTAAAGACTTGCAATATTTACATGAATTCGCTGCACGTGCAACATGCCGGGATGTGGCTATAAAAGTGGAGTGTTCTCAATTTGCATGTCATATTGGTGTTCCCTGTAGACACAGAATAATGCTATTGGACATTTGGATGCCGTGGCATGGCGTCTGAATGTTTCCCAGAACACTATAGGATGACTTTTGACGATACCAGAAACGTGGCCCAAGATCCGGTACACCATGTGTGATGACAGAAGCCCAGGACAGATTTATATGCCCGCGTCATTTATGTGACAGGTTCACCACTGCAACCTCTACATCTGCAGTACCAGGAATGCATAGAATTCCCGACCACTGTCAGAAATTGCCTACGGGAGGCAGGTATTCGAGCAAGAAGGCCACTTAGAGGAGTGATTCTTACAGCGCAACATTTTCTACTACGACCTCAGTCGTGTCATAATCACAGAGTATGGCCCATACAAAGATGGAGAAATGTGGTGTTCAGTGATGAATCCAGATTTCTGCTTTTATGTGCAGATGGAAGAGCCCAGGTATACAGGCGACATCATGAACGTTTTGCAGCCAACTGTGTGTGGCAGGTTGACAGATTTGGTGGTGGGAGTGTCATGGTGTGGGCGGCAATCTCAGGCAGAGGCAGAACCAACCTTGTTCATATTCAAGGCAACCTGACAGCTCAGCGCTATTGTTATGAGATCATACAGCCTCATGTGATCCCATTCATGAACCATCGTAGCATAATTTTCCAGCATGACAATGAACAGCAGCACACAGCCCGGGCCACCACAGCTTTCCTCACTCAGAACAATGTTCAAGTGCTTTCCTAACTGCCTCGATCATGAGATCTGAACCCCATTGAGCATTTGTGGGATGAGTTTGATCGATGTGTGAGACAATGTCACTCTGAGCCACAGACATTACAAGGGCTTTTCCAGGTACTTGAGCAAGAGTGGGTTGCCATTTTCAGCATGTTATCCAGGCTCTGATTCGATCCATGGGCAGGAGATGTCAGGCCGTCATTGATGCCAGTGGTGGGCATACCCGTTACTGATTTCTGTCAACCTTGAACTTTGTTTGACCTTTGAAAGGGACTTTATTGAATGCATTGAATGTGTTCTTTGGAACTGTCTATTTTACTATGCAAACTGTCATACTAATGGTATAAAAAGTACATTCAAAACACCTATGTGTTTTTTTTTTTTTTTTTTTTTTTGTTTTTGAAGAGTATATATACACACATGCGTTTTACAAATCATGGTTCATTAGTTTAATTTTTAAGTGGCTTGGTCAGTGGTTGGAGTATATTTAGTGTTCCGCGTTTCTGGTTTATTACAAATTTTGCCAAAAAATTACATTTTTTTTTTTTTTTTTTTTCAACTGGTTGGTTTTTACTGATTTTTACCCTATTTTTGTCTGTTATTCAATATTTTGCCGGTACTATTTTCTAGGAAATACACAATATGTTGATTAAAGTGCTGTTTTATTTTGACTCTGGAGCCCTACACTGTATCCTAGGATACAGTTCTCTGTCGTTTCACAAACACATTATCACCTGACTATGTTGGCCAATCAAAGTATGATTATTGTAGCAATTGCAGGGCATAGTAACTGCTAGTTTGATCAAAAAATGAAATAGAAAAACTTACATGAAAATATAATATTTTTAGTGGATGAGGAATGGGGAGAAAATCAGTTTATGAATATTCAAAAGAAAACGAATGTTCCGGACTATACAAAAAGCAAAAATAGTAGAAGTGGATCAGATGAGGCAGAGGTTGCATATTTTTTTAGACCAGGTCGTGTGTGTGTGTGTGTGTATATAAAGATGTTTTGGGTCATTGTGAGTAAAAGAGTAAAACCTTTGCAAATAAAAACAGTTAATCAATTTAAGTCTGTTTAAATAGTATCAATTATTATTATTATTATTATTATTATTATTATTATTATTATTATTATTATTATTTTTTTTACTGATTTTATCCCTGTTTTGATATATGTAAAATAAACTCTGAAAAATTTCCAGAAAATGTTTTTAAAGATAAAAATCAAAAATGCAGAACACTAAGTATACCTCTATACAGGTTTTTTTTTTCAGTAGCAGGATACAATACGCTTGTTCCTCTGATAAACAGATAAGACACACAAACATTTGAAAGCAACCCTTATCAAATAACAAAAAACAAACAAAAAACAACAACAACCAAGGCCTATACAAGCAACTTTGTTTATGCTGTTTTTAATGTTTTGTATATTTTTATGTGATACAAGGATTTTTTTTTTTTAGTGCAAACTTATTTAAATGTACAGATTTGTTGAAGAAATGGGCATGATAGGATGCAGATAATTTTTAATGTCTGTAATGGGGAGCTCAGTGGGTTTGTTACAAGCACAATCTTTATGAATCACAATAATGGCACTTTAATTGTTGGGGATTAAAGGTGACTTTGAATTGGGAGTAGAGATTTGAAATATCATGTCATTAGAATATTTTAAAGGAGCGCTAACCAATGTTTCTTATTAGCTTTATTAAAATTATTATTGACACCCATTTATTGTGCTTATAATCCAGTTATTCACTTTCTTGGTTTTACTTTAGTTCAGAAATACGCAGATAGATAAATTATTACATCCAGTTAAAGTTACCTTTTCTGGAGGTCATTAGGTCTGGTTGCAGCTTGTAAATTGGGGTGTGTTTTTGAATGCATGAAGTGAAAAGGCAACAGGAAGCAACAACTTTTCTTCCATGGTATTGTCTTTAAAATGTCTACATTTCTCAAATGGAAAAATACAAGCAAATAATCAAAAGACATTCAACAAAAGAAAAAGTGGGATGCACTTATAATATTGCTTGCGCTAACAAGAGGCAAGAAAAATTATTATAAAACATTGGTTAGGATTCCTTTAAAACAAAAGAATGCTACCTAAACTAGACAGTAGAATATTTTTTTGCAGGGACAGTATATATAGATTTGACACAAAAAGGCAGTAGCCTTTTGCGAATTATGGCTTTCCTTATGGAGTAAACAGAACTTTCATTGACTGTATTTATCCCACAAAAAATGTTATTGAGGGTCATTCCCTGAATGGTCTTATCGATTGAAACAACTATTTAAGCAAACTTTAAAAAGTTGAATAAGTCTGACTAGAACCTTATGGTGTTATGTTCTCACATGGTAAGACCAGTAAAAAGTTATGATTATTTCCAGTCCGATAAAAGTAGATAATTATTACTCCATCAAGTAAAATCTACGCGTTTCGTTCAGGTACTGTTACTGAAATCAGTGGGTAACACTGGGGTACCATGTGTCTTGAATACTGCTGACGAGGTAATGAGGTATGAGCACACAATAACAGTTGTCCAGTGATCTTTTGTACAGTGGTTAGTTGGGAATTGCAAGCCTGGGTTGCCCCCCCCCCCCCCCAAAAATAGTACTTTTAAATGAATCTGATTACATAAAAACTGCGATGTAAACAGTTTGGTTTTTTACCTGCACTGCCTTTAATGGAGATTTTTCACATCACTGTATTGTTTCACAAAGTCATTTTTTTGGGTTGTTCTTTTTTCACTTTCTTCCAGCAAATAATCAAACTTGATGGGGAAAGTGAAGGGTCTTTTGAGTGCATGCATATTATTGTAAATAATGTAAAGAGCTTAAAGTTCAGAGGCATTGCATGTAGAAATAAAACAGTAGGTTCTGCAAGTGAATCCCAAATGATTATCCAAAAACAAAAGAAAACAAAAACAAAAAAAAACTTAATTTTGAAATTCCCGCTACATTTCACAAATGCATGGCTTTTATAGTTAAATGCTACTGAGACACCTTGCAATTCTACTCAGTAAGTTTTCCAAGACACCTAATGTATTCATCTTGCGTAAGTGAATGGGCTTCTGTTTTCTGTATTTTCCTGACCCTCTCTTCTAGGTTGTTTATACACAAGCCATCCAGTGTGATCGGATTGGATTGACAGAAGATTTACTGTAAATCATTTAAGTGTTAAACTCTTGACAAAGCAGCTAGCAATTATCGCCTATGTAATTTACACAGGTTTATACTATGGACTAATTTAGCATTCTGACTAAAGGTGCTTTTGGCTGATGGCTGATGGCTGATGGCTGATAGCGTAAGTGACCTGTCAGTTAGTATACATGAATGTAAGTGCAGTACAGAGATTTTTAGACATGTTAGGTTTTAAGCAATGCCTATGGTATATGCACAGCATGAAATAAATTTGGAAACACAATCATTTAACACGTTAGTATAAGAGTAGCAAACTTTACAACACTATGACCTTACTATCACACTTCTAGCAAATGTTAACAGGGTTTAAAACCAATGTTGCTTTGTATCTCTGAATGCTGACCTATCTGCTGAGTTGGATCCATATTCATGGTAGAATATCACTCTTCAATATGATGTGAGGCCGTTATGTGACCAGTAACAATGTCAAAATACCTTTGTCTGTTAAAGGACACCGCACACTGTATCTTAATCCATATTTAACATATTAATAAATATTTAATGGAGGAAGACACCTGGCCATGCAAAAGTAGAGCTGTATAAAGACGGTGTCTTTGTGCTGAATTTGCGACTACACAAATTACTCTGGTGTGCAATCAACTCAATTTACAGATGACCGAATGATGGGTGATAAATTATGGAACGGATCCAGTGTGCAATGGCCTTAAGGCATACAGCAAGAATATTTAATAAACATATAACAACATAAAAGAATAAATGACTTAACCAAATGAACCGAGGCACCAGAACGAAGAGAAAAACTGTATAAGATTATAGTCAAATATTTCACTGCCTGACACAGAAAAGCCTTGATCACAACATATTGTCACTGGTACTGGACAATTATACGGTGCAAAAGTGACTGTCGTTCATATAATAAAATAATTACATTTCTTAGTTTATTTGAGAAAGAAATGTACATGATCATATCTCGATATACAGTTTGTTCTGTTTTGGTTAAGGCTGCATTTACTGCAGAGTGATTTTTAAGCCATTATAACCCATTAACACAAGGATGGTGGAATGTACAGATCACGTAGGCTCTGTATTTCTAGTTTTTTGTCATTTGTTTGCAGGAGTTGATTTGTTGTTTAACCTCTGTTTGTAAACTCAACTCTGGGAGGAATAAAAAAAAAAAAAACCTTTCCTATGGTCTGACAAATGCTGGAACTTAAGCCTTATGAACTTTGTAAAGTGCATTTTGAATCATTGTTTGTATGTCCAAATAAACAAATACATAGAGAGCTGTATTGTTTTATATGAGTACGGCTACAATAAAAATCCCAAACGTAATATATATAATTGACCACTATAATATATATAATTGACCACTATAATATATATATATATATATATATATATATATATATATATATATATATATATATATATTTATAGTGGTTAATATCGCTGCTTCCATTTCTAACGTTTTGTTTTTTTGACCACTGTAAACTAACTACTAATTTAACTTTGTACACTTTCTTGAAGTGGGGTTTTAAGACGTGCCAAAAACAGCAAAAGCTTTAATAGAGGCAGACCATACATAATGCTGGTCTAGACTCAAGATGGAATGACAATACCACACAGAAATGTCCACTAGGTCAAACAGTTATCTTGTTTCACTGCTGTTATTCTAAAAAAAAAAAAAAAAAAAAAACAAAAAAAAAAAAAAAAAAATGTATTTATTCTACTCCAAATAAGACTGCTACGCCATTTTATAAAGATAAAATAATAAGCCTACTTAATTTTTTTAGAGAGGCGGCCTTGGATAAATATATACAGTGTAATGCTTTCATTTCAGTGTGTGAAGTAATACGTACTCTCCACAACCTACAACACATTATAATAAATCATTTTTTAAATCAATATAACTAATATCAGTAAGTAGCATTATGATGCCAGAAGAAAGCATAAATTTCACTTTCATACATATCTGCTTCAAATTGAATTAATTCAAGCTGCAGTGCCCCAGTTTTCCAATACAAAATATGATTTCTGCGTGAATGTTTAGTATTCCATATTCCATTCTGTGCATTCTGCATTAACCGAAGTAGTTTGTTTTGACAAGCATTGTCTCCAGCAGTTTTATGCTCTGTTCGACCTGGAAGGAAAAGGAAAAGATCTCCCGACACGGGCTTGTTAAGTAACCTTGCAGATTAAAAAATAAAAAAAATAAAAATCTAAACGGGATGGAAGCAGATCACCTATTACTAGCACTTACATGGCAAAAGTGCCCTGATGTATCGCACATGCGTAATTTTGTCCCCCAAAAGAAAGCAAATATCATCGCTAAATTCCATCAGGAAATGCCAAATTCAATATCAAAACATCAGAGAGGCGTACTACAAGCAACCTTCCGGTTATTTCCCAGGCAACAGTTTTACTTCTGAGAATCCCCGCCCAGTTTCCAAGGAGACAGCTTGATACAATGACGCTGGATTCGAAGCAAGAGTTTGGAAACCGAACCATCTTCTCAACAATGCATTATTATGGATAGATTTGAAAAGAAAAAGTGATTTAAACAAAACCTATATCCAAGTAAGAATTATTTTTATTTCTTATTATTTATTTGAATATGATTCTTAAATCTCAAGTCTTAAATGCTGAGTATTTATTAACAGGAGTAAATGTACAAGGCAGGGAACAACAGCAATTAGCTGCAATTGTGGAACATGAAAGCATATTTGTTGTTTGTGTTTTTTCTTTACTTAACTTGAATTTCTCCCTAGATAAAATCCTTCATTTACGCGGTTTAGATTATTATCAAACACTTAGAATATTTGTATTTATGAAATGATAAAAAAAAAAAAAAAAAAAAAACAAAAACAAAAAAAAAAAAACAACAAAACAAAACGTTTTTTAATGCTTGTTGCCAGGTGGCTAGTGGTTGCGTTTTTACAGTTAGAGCAGTCTCTTCATGTTTTCATTCACACTGAAACCACTGATGTATTCACTCACGAGGAACCCACTACAATATAACGTTTTAAATAATCGTGTATTCCCTGCAATAATGTTCAGTTTAAAAAAAAACAAACACTAAAAGAAGAGTAACAGAAATGATAAACTACAGGTGTTTCATTCCATTAAGCTTTGGTAAACCACACCTGATACATTTCAATAAACATTAATACTATGTAATCATATATTATATAATATATATATATTATATTTATATTATATAATATATATATATTATATATCTATATCTATATATATATATTTTAAAGGTTAATACAATAATATTAAAGGATCTAGATCGAGCTATAACAATAAAATTTCATAATGTAAGTCAGTGATGTCAGGTCAACTACATCGTGTTCACCAATGACTTACTACAGGTAGTAGATCTTTGGTATCCCATAGTAAAAGCATAGCCAAGTGTATTCAAGCATAGTGAAAGAATGGTGAAGCATAGGTAAGCATTTTAAAGAATAATGAGGTATGGTAAAGCATTTTAATAAACATGGCAAACCAGGATAAACTATGGTAAATGCATCTTGTGAAAAACTGCAAAAATACTTTTACAAGGGAAGTAATGGCATAGTTTAATTTATTAGTTAACTTTGGCATAAATTGTATGCTAACTGAAAAACAACAATAGTAGTACAAATAAAAAATAAACAGTTGCAAAGCTATGCATGATACAAAATCTGCCTGGAATTGCCACATTATTAGGGTCCAGTTTTCCTGATCAGCCATTCAGATTCATTTTAAATATGAGATTCTTATTTGCTTAAACAGATGGTGTTTTGTTATTTTCAGACTTCTGACGCACACTGTAAACAAAACAAAGGAATAATGATGCTAAATTCACGGCAAGATTTGGCATCTGGACCGCAGAATCAGGTACCACGTTTATTGGCTATTCTCAATCTCTTTGGTTTAACAGCACAAGGAGTACTTTAAAGTGAAAAATCAGCTGAACTCTGCAGTGTAAGAAGTGTACGTGAAGGAGCTCTTATTTGAACTGATAACATTTTTAAAGAACAGTGTGTTGATACCTTTCCCTTATAGCACCCCAATCTTGACCTGCAAACCTCCTGCCATTCATCCCTCAGCAGCCTTTATCACGTGCAGTACGTACAGACTGCCAGTTGTGCTAACTTTGAATTATGTGGCTGTTGTGTAATGTGGAAAAAATAGCCAATTGTTTCTAACCTGAGACTGCCAAACCCTTTGGACTTAACCTGGTTTTAAACACTTGCTTGGAAGCTAGTAAATTAACCTGTGGCACCGCATAACCTCCTAAAATTCATCCTTTTAACCTGCAGCTATAAAAGGGAATGTCTAATAACAGTTTAATAACAACAATTTACGTACTTTTTCAGGTTCAACCTTTAACTGCAAGAACTATGAAGCGTCTAGATGCTGAGACTGTCTATGATACAGACAGTCCACGGACACGCAACCTGAAAGCCTTGAGAGTCAAACGCCTGGCTTATTTTAATCAGGGAAGCAAGCCATCAGACCCAGCTGATGCTGGAACACCACCATCTGTTTCCAGGGCATCATTTTCGAGTCCTAATGAGGTGAATACAGTTGACGGCCCTGTCATTAAAGTACCTCATTCTTCTGAACTCTCAGAACAGAAAGCTGACAGAAACATAAAGCCAGCCCATGAACTAACTTGCATGGAATTTTTAAATAACAATCCTGACACAGTCATAGATGCACAGTCTCCCACAGGGAGGACTGGTAGTGCAGATCTAGACTATTCCCTTCTTGAAGACGTAACAGTTTCAGAAACTGAGAAGATGAGGTATGTTTTAAGATGGGCTCAGAATTACATTAAACCGTGCGAGGAAGACAATGGACTGCCATCCTCAGAAGTGCCCCTCCAGGAGAGATCTCAGAGCCTTTTTAAAAATAGTGGTATAGAACATTCAGGAACCTGTTCTTCTTTTTGGATACATGAGTCTGATGGTAGCCTGCCCATTGGTATCAGCACAAGAACAAGCTCTTCCTTTGACATGATGAAGGATTCCAGATTAGAAGACATATGTCCTTCACCCAATCTGTGGGCCAACAGAGGGTCTCTTCTTCAGCCTGTGGATTTACAGATCAATCAGGTTGATTCAGAGAAAGTAAACTACGCTGGTTATAATGAGAGGCAGAAAAGGATATACCAGGACTCTTTATTGAACGTAAACAAATCGTCAACTTATGATGACTCTAGCTATAAAAAAGTTTCTGAGTGTGGCTACTGTACTGGGATCCAAGAAATGATCTGTAGACAGATGACTAGTCCAGAATATGCTGGTGAAATAAATCAAATAAACCTTATCAAGTCTAGTGAAAATGAAGTTTTAGAAAACATACATCCACTTGTATCTGGTTGCTCTACAAACAAATCTACTCATTACCAGGAAGAAAAATATTTTTGGTCTCCTCTTCAGGATGATTCTGATGAAGAATACCCTTATGCTTTTGCAAATAGGTCCGCTACAATTGCCAATCCTTCACACTACACAGATCTTGATGAGTGCTCAGAGAAAAGTTCTGCCAGAACACTGACACTGAAAACAGAGTCTATGAAAAATTGGTTTGGGTCAGTAGATGTTCCAGAGAAACAAGTGCACAAGTTGGTGGATGCTACTTCCAGGCTGCATTTAAAACACGATGCTTGGGAAACCAAGGAAGGCAGTGGTGCAGCATCTACGTGGTATGCTACAGAAAATCTGAAGTACCGCAACACTGCTGAGGTGAATCGAGAAGACAGTGACCTGCTTTTGAATCATGCAGAACTGGTAAAAGAGCTGAAAGTAAATCTAGGTTCAGATTTAAAAACACCTAAGAAGGAGGATTATCACATGAATGGAGACACAATTGAAACGATAGACAAAAGCACAGGGGGGACTTTCATGGTGAACAGTGTGAGTCTGGATAAAGAGCATTGCAATATCATGGAGGGAAAGGAAGAAAAAGTCTCATATCTGAACTGCACAAAGGATAATCTTGTCCACCCTGCACAACACAATTCCAACAATATGTTCAGGTTCTGTCCTGAATGTTCAAGCCCAAATGATCCGGATAGCAACTGGTGCATTCATTGTGGTTGTGCACTGATTGGAATTATACCAAGGCTTTGCAAAGAAGACAACAGCCAGATATTGAATTTAAAAGTACAGAGTATGCCAATGAAAAAAATTAATTTATCAAAAGAAAATACATACTTAGTTGAATCTACAAAAACATTTAGTAGTCTTCCTGAATCTGTTAGTTCTGAAGGTTCCAACACCAATTGCAATACAGAACAAGGCTCTAGTCTTAGTGTTTATGAAAAATATCTGATGTACATTGAACATCTCAAAGGCATTAAAAATCTGAATGGTGTGAATACCTCTGAATTAAGCCAGTCTGAGAACATGAAGTACGACAGACACACAGGAGGGACAGTTGTGTCCCAACATTGTGATCTATTTGCAGGAAGTGACATCAATGAAAGAAGTGATGCCATCAATAGAAGCTGCAGCAGGAATGGGAAAACTCAGTTTCACCAGCAGAGGGAGCCCAGAGCAAGCAGTGAGCTAAATGACTGTGCTCCTGACTGTGAGCAGAGTAGCTGTGGTGTGTTATCATCTGTAGACAACATTCTGGGGGTTGAAGAGCAGGATATACTAACTCTTGCTCATGCAATCACAGAGCAAGCTTCAGAAGTTCAAAACACAACCCTTCTTGAAAGTCGTGTTTTTGAGCAGGAATATTATACCACACCTCCAACTACTAGTGATCAAACAAGAAAAACATTGCAAGGTAAAGGGTGTGTTTAGCTAGGTTGAATAACTTCCTGTATCAGCGAATGAACTAACATGTGCAGAGACTTTGAATTATGACCTTGAATCGTTGAAGTCATGCAATGTTGTATGGTTGATGATCGAAACCCACGCAGCTCTATACTGTATATAAATCACTTTATGTGCACATACACATACAAACAACATTTTGAAATCCAGTGCTGTTAATTTACACTATATTAATTACAAAAACTACCAGAATTTTCAAATCAATGTTTCATTTGGTGCAGCCTTTTAACTCCATATTAATCTCCCAAGTGTTGTACTGTATGATTTATTTATTGTCCCTCTTGTTAACATCAACTAATACAATAAAGAATGCTATGAAAAAAAGTCTGCTATTTAGTAATTTTAGATAATCGTATTTAATCAATAGGATCAAAGGAAATTGGACTGATACAAATACAAATGCCAGCGTGCTTCCTTCAAAGCCTTCCCTTGTTCTGTGACATTTTCCTCAATGCCGCTTAACAGATGTCATATTAATGATACAGGGGCAAGGTAATTGGATGAACCTGACTTGCAGAAAGATGGGTTATGTCAGATTGAATTAACCTTGTCTCAGACCATTTCTGAACCAACTTACAAGGTTAGGGTATTTTGCATTAGTAGTACTGTACATTAAAGAAATAGATTATTCCGCATTAGCTTTGTGGTTTTTACTGTGGTTTATTATGGTGAAAGCATTGCAAAATGTAGTAAAGCATACTAAAAGCTTAGAAAACCACAGAAGTGTGGTGAAGCATTGTAAAAACCTAACCATATATACATATATTTATGAGTGTGTGTGTGTGTGTGTGTGTGTGTGTGTGTGTGTGTGTGTGTGTGTGTGTGTGTGTGTTTGTGTTCGTGCGTGCGTGCGTGCGTGCGTGCATGTGTTTGTGTGTTAAACTGGAAATATGAAACAACTGAAACCACTGTGTTTATAAACATCAAAACAAGTTTAACATTTCTGATGGGCTGAGTTTAGGACTAGTTATGCCATTTATAAAGAATCAAGTGGTCTGATACCTTGACACATGACTTTTCAGGTTCTGTGCATCCCATATAAGTCACTTACAGTACTCACACATATATAATTTAAGATTGGATATGCTTGCAGTTTTATAATATATGTGGCACTCATTTCAAAAAAAGTTTTAAATGTAACAACAAACAACTTGGCATGGCTTTTAGTTTGTAAAATAACCAGAAGTTTTTTTTTGTTGTTTTTTTTTTAACATTTGCATTTCTTTTACACTTTTTTATTCCTTAATAATCTGTTTTTAATTCACTCTTATTAGACCTGAAGCCCAAGAAGTTCAAAAACATTCAAACCAGTCTGTCTGGGCATAAAAGGTACTGGGAGAAGTCAAGCATTGCATGGTCATCTTACAGTCACGGACAATTAAAGCCAAGGTAAACACATTTAATAAACTGGAATTTTTATACCATTAAACAAAAATAAATACAAATATTAACTGAAAAAATAAAAATAATGAGAAGAATTTACATGAAAACAGACTTGCCAATAGTCTCTATTTTTCAGGGCCTTTTCTATTTGTATGTAGTAATATTAAAAGAAACACAAAGTTAAAAGGGTTCTGTTTTGGGCCAGGGTTAGTGGTTGTGCTTTATTTTTGCCTGTCCCTTCTAATACTTAAAACAAAATGCAATATGGGATTAATATTAATGTCTGTAGTTATGTTTATGAAATGTAAATAGCTTATAAGTTTTTTTTTTTTTAAATAATTTATGTTGCTTGTGCCAGTGCAACATTTTCTGCGAATGTGAAAGATACTGCCTACTGTTAAATTATTAGCTTTTTAAAAACAGTGGAAATGCACTGGAACTAGCATCAGCACCAAACTAGGTACATTAAGCTAGTGGTTTTGTTTCTTTATTGAATTATTGTTAAAAGCACTGTGTCTTTTCTGACTTCGTTTCAGTTCTGTCAGAGATCCCTTTTTATTTAAATTCTTCATTCTTTATACAGTGAGAGTCTGAGCTGATGTTGCTGCAGGCATCGCCAGACAACTGTGTCTATCATGCCTGACCAAGATCAGGAGAGGCTGTGGAGAAGCTATGGGAATAATACAAATAGAGCTTTAATTTATTCAGAGAGCAATTGCTAACTCCTTCCAGCAGCTTAGATAGACTAATGCTAGTCGTTGGAGCAGCAACTGAAAGCACCACTTAACTCTCTCATCTCACTTCATAATAATAACAGATACAGGTATTATACTGAATGGGTGGTTTTATAACCCACTAATACTGAAAAACACGTATGTACACATGTGTTGCTTCTTTAAAACAAACAAGAAACACTTCTTTAGATATAGATCCTTCACTGAAATCAGTTATGATGACTAGCAATGATTTTACAAATCTTAACATTTAAGTAAAACAATTAGAAATATTTTTTGCAACTATGAGGGCCATCTGTATGTGTGCTATGTGTTGGGGGCATATATGTTTTTGACAAACTATGGAAGAGAACCTATTTCAGCTAAAAGTAATATATAGAGAAACAGAGCACAATGTCATGTTTGACATATTTTGTACGTTTCTCATTCCTTAATATCAGGCTTTCGTGACTTTAGTAAGAACAGTTATGCATATTTTTCAATGTGTAGGCTTAATTAATCTTTATCTCAATGTTACTTTAAGGTATCTTAGTGTAAAATATAAAGTAGTGTGAAGCTTTCCATTGCCATTAATAATGACACCTGCTGGACTGTATTTGTACTGCATGATGATAGGAATTCCATGATTACCATGAACCATGATTATGGTGTTTGAGAATTATCTGAGATGACTATTGTTTCCACTAGAGAGTATAAAGTAAAAGTTTACCAGTGTGTTTTGGCACAGTAATTTTGAAAGTTTGCCATCCTTTTCCCATGGTTATATATGCGTTTACAATGGCTTATCCTGTTTTTTTTTTTTTTTTTTTTTTTTTTTTAATATTCTTTATTAAACCTCTCTGGTTTGCTATGCTTTCAATATGCTTTATTGGTTTATTCTATGCGTTTACAATGTTTTACCTTTTTTAAACATATTAATATGTTTTATTGGTTTATTCTATGCTTTTACTATAGTGAACTTTTTTTAAGGGGAGGCTTTACATTAATCTTAATGTAATGTTTCATCAATCCTTACACAATTTTATTCAAAAGCTCAATAAAATTGATGAAAAGGGAAAATATAGAACCAAACATTCTGAGCAGTTTTTGTGCAGCCATTATTTTCATGCGATTCTTTTGTTGTGTCTTTAAAGCTAAAATTGAACCATATTAATGCATAATGTGTTAAGCGAGAGAGAGTTTGGGAGTTTTTTCATTTCTTATTGTACAGAATCTATCTATCTATCTATCTATCTATCTATCTATCTATCTATCTATCTATTATATATAGTTTTCTCAAATGTATTTATTAATATTGTATATTGGTCTGCGGATGATATTTTGGTTGTTAATATTTATGCTGTTGTTTTTCTTTTTGCCCTGCATTACTTTTTGGCTCCAACAGATGCAAACTCTTTGTACATGTCCTTGAGAATATCATGAATGCAGGATAGAGCCATTATGTTGTCACTAGCAACAGCCCACTTACAAAGCTCATTATTTAAATTCAATTTAGAAGTAGGGTTGGAAAAAAACATACCCTGGATCTTTTATTTGTGGCAAATAGCATGATGTACAGAATGTATATGTCCTTTTGTGTATGTAACTCCATAGTGGCTTCAGAGTACAAGATAATAGACATGTGCCACAGTGAAAGACATCCAAGGAGGTTGAGGACTATTTGTAATGTTAATTATATATGTTAATATGTTGTAGTAAAAGCTACCCTCTAACCTTTTACCCAATATTTATTTGAGGTAACCACTGAAATTTAGTTTGAATATATGAGTAAATGCCAAATGCTGGATGTATCTTTATTCCCAATACAGTTTCATCCAATACAATTAATGGGGTATTTTAATATATTACTGTGTTTTTTAGAAAAAAAAACTGCCCATTCCATAAATACATTGTAAGCAGTGATAATCTCCATTTCTTCTTTGATTAATTGTAAAGAGTAAAGACACGTTGTATCTCTTTGAAAAACAATTGTAGATATAATTAATACAGGTTTTGAAAACAAAAAGAGTGACTCATGGTAAAAAATTAGCATAACTGTGAACCTTTTATTTGAAGTAAATAGACAGGATCTGATTCATACTGATGTGAGTCAGGGAGTGGGTACTCCATACACTGTATAGATCATTGTATAGAATTACAGAAAGACTTGCATGTTTCCTCGAATAAGAAATTATGAAGGTAAAGGAAAAATAATGGTCTCGCTACAATTGTGAATGGTAATATGCAAGGTTGTGAAACATAGATCACCTACAGCCATGGCCAAATGTTTCGTATCACTCTATAAAATGAACTAATTTTGCTTCATAAAGTCGAATAAAACCTGTTGAATAATGTTATGGTAACATTCAATTACATAACAGTAGACTTTTGCAATATCTTTTTGCAGTTTCTTTGATTACACAAAGTTAAATAAAAGACCTAAATTATGTTCATTTGGTTTTTAAATTTTTTTTTTTTAAGTGTTTTTCTCAATCCTAAAATTCTAGGTGATGCAAAACTTTTGGCCATAGCTGTAGATTATCTGTAGCACGCACTAGTGCTGTCTGTGTGCCGATCCAGGTTTAAAGTTATACAGTGGCTTGCAAAAGTATTCAGACCCCTGACCAATTCTCTCATTTTACTGAATTACAAATGGTACATTGAAATTTCATCTGTTTGATATTTTATTTTTAAACACTTAAACTCAGAATCAATTATTGTAAGGTGACATTGGTTTTGTGTTGGGAAATATTTTTAAAAATAAAAATCTGAAATATCTTGCTTGCATAAGTATTCAACCCCTGTGCTGTGGAAGCTCCCAGTTTGCACTGATGAAAGAAATTGCCCAAGTGAGGACACAATTACCTTACCATTGGCCTCCACCTGTGAACCATTAAAGTTGCTGTCACATTTTCTAGATAAAAACCCCACTGTTGAAGGATCATTGGTAAGGCTGTGAATCTGAAAGAAAATGAAGACTCAATAGCATTCCACAGAAGTTAGAGATAAAGTAATACAAATGCATAGATTAGGGAATTGGTACAAAATAATATCCAAGTGTTTGGATATCCCAGTGAGCACAGTTGGATCAATAATCAGGAAGTGGAAGCTGCATCACACCACCCAGGCACTGCCAAGAAAAGGCCGTCCCTCAAAACCCAGCGCTCAAACAAGGAGACTTGTGAGAGAAGCCACAGAGAGGCCAACAATCACTTTGAAGGAGCTACAGAGTTCAGTGGCTGGGAGTGGAATAATGGTGCACCAGTCAACCATATCAAGAGCTCTGCATAACACTGGCCTGTATGGGAGGGTGGCAAGAAAGAAGCCGTTACTCAAAAAGTACCATCTGAAAGCATGTCTGGAGTTTGCCAGCTGCGATGTGGGAAAAGGTTTTGTGGTCAGATAAGACCAAGATAGAGCTTATTGGCCAAAACTCAAAGCACTATGTGTGGCGCAAACCTAACACTGCCCATGCCTCAAGACATACCATCCCTATAGTGAAGTATGGTATGGCAGCATCATGCTGTGGGGATGCTTCTCATCAGCAGGGACTGGGCATCTTGTTACAATTGAAGGAAGAATGGATGGAGCAAAATAAAGGAAAATACTGCAAGAGAATCTGCTTCAGTCCACTAAAAAACTGAAGCTTGGGAGGAAATTTACCTTTCAGCAGGACAATGATCCCAAGCACAAGGCCAAAGCAACATTGGAATGGCTCAAGAAGAAAAAGGTGAATGTCCTACAGTGGCCCAGTCAAAGTCCTGATCTCAATCCCATTGAGAATCTGTGGCACTATTTGAAAATTGCGGTCCACAAGCATCGTCCAACCAACCTGAACAACCTGGAACAGATCTGCCAAGAAGAATGGGCCAAAATCACTGTGTGCAAAGCTGGTACAAACTTTGCAGCGACAGGTGGCTCTACCAAATATTAATGTGTGGGGGTTGAATACTTATGCTTAAAAATATTTCCCAACATAAAACCAATGTCACCTTACAATAATTGATTTTGAGTTTAAGTGTTTTAAAATAAAATATCGAACAGAATGAAATTTCAATGTAACATTTGTAATTCAGTAATATGAGAGAATTGGTCAGGGGTCTGAATACTTTTGCAAGCCACTGTATATCTGATAGCCTTTACATAAATATAAAGAAACTCCAATAATATTCATCACTGTTATTTTATCTTTCCGTATGTTTATCATAATAAGAATACATATTTTTTCATAATAAAACTGACACATTAACTAAAGTTATTCATCTACGACTGCTATGTTTAAGGAATTTACTGTGATAACTGAGGCTGACCTAAAGTCTGTCATAACTAAACTAAATCCTATGACCTGTGTATTGGATCCTTGGCCTACTTGGATTATTAGGGAGAGTTCTCCTATCTTGGGTCCTACTCTAACTCACATTGTTAACTCCTCTTTGATATCTGGAAGGGTTCCCTCTACTCTAAAACTGTCTGAAATTAAACGACTGGCTGAAAAAAAAGCATAATCTCTCCTTACACAATCATACAAATTATAGGCCTATTTCCAGCTAGGAGTGTGCCGATTTATCTATTCACACGATGAACCGTGATATTTTTCTTGACGAGGTCACTGTATCGATATTTATTTATTTTTTAAAAAATATTGTCTGCTAACATAGACATGAGCATCCTTTAATTTGTGTCTGCACTGATAATTAGAGAATAGTATTTATTAACATTCACTCTGGCAGCCTCAACTATCAATCACAGTGTTCAGGGTGTTTTTATCAAGTCCGCCAGCAGTGGAGCAAAACGGAAGCTGAACGGAGGCAGGTTATTATGTTGATAATCTCATCAGGGCGATGGCGAAATTCGACCTGCTCAGACCAGTTTAAAATCCACTGTGTGCTCGCCTCTATGAAGCCATGTCCACACCTGAGTGATCAGTAGTGCAACGGTTGCGTGCAACTGAATCGATTATTTGTGTATGTTCCTGCAACCTGTTAAGCAGTTGCAGGAACAACTGGTTGCTTACAGTAGAGACAAGCGCCACTTTCAAGCGATCTACTAAGTGATTTGTAGGGATGTTTTTTATCACGTGCATGGTTGTGAAATATGATTGGTTGTTACAATCTCCTGACTGTTTACTTTCCTGTGGTAAAGAGGAGTTAGATTTTTAAAAGATGTCAACTATGAAAGTTGACTGGGGCGAGGACGCCATCAAGCATTTGTCAGAATTGATTCAGGAGAGGGAGATATTATGGAAAGTAAATGACAAATCATACCAACATTTATTTTAAATTTTTATGAGATGCAGCAATGCAAGAAATTGTCGAAGATCTCTGACTTATTGAAGTGTCTGTGACAGCGGAACATATCTCAAAGCTCCACTTTCTCCACACTGCTTACACCAGAGAATCCAACTAGTTGCTCAGGTGTGGACAAAGCAGTTGCAAGTGATTAAGTTGCGCAATTTCGAGAGTGCTTTGGTTGCATAACTGACCGCTCAGGTGTGGACCCAGTGTTGGTAACACAAAAATGCTGCCTTTAAAAGCATGTGTCAATATTAATGAATGCGCTATGACGTCAGTCTGTAAGGGGGGAAAAAAGCATATCACAACTTTTAATACATTGAAGTGCGAGAAGGTTGGATAAAAAATACACTAATACTAATAATAACAATTTAATTGAATACAAATGCTTGTAAGCGCAGATAGGTGCTGTACACTATTAACACCAACAGAATATGGAAACCCCAGTTTCATGCAGCAGTTGTGACAGTGTACTAGTGTTGTGTAAGCATTTGGTAAAATAGCAGAAACAACTCACTGCAATTTAAACTTGTTTTTAGTGAAAAATAAACAGTAACATGTACTCATAAGAGCTGTCTGTGTAACATGCTGTCAGATCAGGACTATACTGACATATGGGCGCTGCAGCATGCTATTTCCAATGTTATGTTGTACACAATTAGAGGTGCATCACCAATTCCAGACACAACACTTGCAAAAAATATAAACATGCAGAGTTCACTGCAGTCACCTGCATTGATTAACCACTCAACATAATGTGGCAGCAAACAAGTGAGTACAGACATTAAGTTACTGTTTTAGTGTCACATTAGTGTCTTAACAAGTTCTTATAATTTTAGCAGTTGAATATGATAGCAACCAGTTTGTCCTGAAGTGGCACTCAGCAATTACATTTGGTGACCATTTTTATTTTGGCTTGGAGCCATTGGCTCCTAAAACAAAAACTTTGTCTGGAACCCTGATTTGTAATTTTGTTTTAAAGAAATGTATTTTAAAGAACAGGAAACAAAAGCAAAACAGGTCGTGAAGATTATTTGACCAAAAAAGTGTTTTACCAGTGTTATTGCAAACACTTGCACAAGCATGAGACAATTGTGTGATTTGCATGTTTCATGCTTAATTTACTGTATTGTGTCATGACCCCTGTGTTGTGATATGTATCATATAGTGAAGGCACTGCCGATACCCAGCCCTATTTCCAACATTCCCTTCTAGCAAAGTTAATTGAAAAGGTTGTGACTGCCCAGCTTCTTGGTCATTTTTGTAAATATGGACTATTGGACAAGTTTCAGTCATGTTTCCACTCAGGCCATCCACCCTTTTGAGGGTCTGTAATGACCTCTGTTTTGTCGACACTGCTAAATTGTCCGTTCTAGTGTTATTGGATCTGTCTGCTGCTTCTGACATTGGATCATGGGATCTTACAGGAGAGATTACAAAATTATATTGGAATTACAGGCACTGCCTTTCTATTATATAGACGTCTGTTTGTCTCTATGGGTCAGTCCTCCTCAGACAGGTGACGTGAAGTATGGAGTTCCACAAGGCTCAATCCTTGGTCCCTTGCTTTTCAATGTCTGTCTGCTCCCTCTTGGATCAATTATTGATAAATACAATTTGGAATTTCACCGCTCTGTTTGTAATTACTCAATGTAATGCTCTGTTTGCTAGCCCCATGATTGTAAGCTACGTCCGCTCCAACTAGTTCAAAATGCTGCAGCTAGAATGCTCACACGCACTAGCCGTTCACATCATAGCACGCCAGTTCTTAAATCACCACACTGGCTTCCTGTTAAATTCAGGATTGATTTTAAAATTCTACACCCTACTAATAAGGCATGACCTTGGTCCTCAATATTTGCAGGAACTGTTGGTGTCCAGTACTTTTAGTTGCAGCTTGTGCTCTGTAAATGCTGAACAATTGATGGGTCCCAGAAGTGGCTTAAAATCAGGAGGGGCAAGGGCCTTTAGCTGTTTTGCCCTGTTCCTCTCCCAATTTCTGAGAGGAAATGTGGGCACAGTTGAATCTTTTAAATCCTTTTTAAAAATATACTTATTTTCATTAGATTCTTCTTTAGTTGGATTGATTGGCCAATGGCTTTTTATTATTTTAAGAGTTTTTACTGACTGGGATGTTCTACATGAAGAGCACTATATAAAAGCAAATTGTATAAAGGTCCAAATCAAGCATTCTTTGTCTTTTATTTTAGGTGCATCATTAACAGTAGACCATTGTCAGCTGGACAATGTAGAAAGTCCACAAATGAAATGTCTCTGCAAGCAAGGCCACCTTCAGCAGGTAAGTTTTAAGTCTTTCAAATGTTTTGTTCAGTATTTGAGGAATGAAGGGACACAGCGGTGGTACTGTATTTGCTGTTTTATGGAAATTGTTAGGTTACTTACCTTAACCCTGGTTCCCTGAAAGAGAAGATGGCCACCAAAACATTGTTTATGGGATATATGCCTGCCTATTGGTAGGTGTCACTGAGCTCTTGCTGTCAAAGCTGCCGATAGGTGTGCTTTACAGTAATATAGTACTGTGTGTATATATATATATATATATATATATATATATATATATATATATATATATATATATATATATATATATATATATATATACACACCCTTGCTATAACGAACCTGTTGGGGTCCAAGTCTTTTGTTCGTTATATCGAGGGGTTCATTAAAGCAAAAGGACAATATAAATTAAGGATAATTGTTGCAGTTAAGTTAATTAGATGAGTTTGTGAGTTTTCATGTATGTAGTATTCTGCTTTTGCTTTATCCAATTCGTTAAATAATTAAAACGCAGTACAAAAAAAAAAATGTTGAACTCTTATTCAAAATCAATCTGACATGAATCGTTTCAAAGCGCAACATAGGCTGTTTGGCCGATGTGAAACACAGCCCCTCCAACTCCGAGCATTCCTTCACTTCACAGACCTCATTACAATAGTATCTTTTTTTTTAATAATTTTTTTTAAATTTAGGGTTCAGCGGCCATGTTTGTTATAGTCGAAGGTTCGTTATAATGAAGAGCTTTCCGAAGGTGTACTATGTGTGTGTAATCAATAATATATATATATATATATATATATATATATATATATATATATATATATATATATATATATATATATATATATATATATATATGTATATATATAGTGATAAAGTGTGGGGTAAAGTGATGGAGGGCAGGTACATAGGGCCATGCCTGGAAAGAATATACCCTTTCTGACCACTGAGTTAATAAATGTAGTTCAGGGAGATAATGGCTGCGGGCTAAAAGACTACATTTCCCAATGGGCTTTGAGTAGCTAGAGTACAGGAGAATGGGTTGCACCTGTGCTTAATTAATGATGGGTATTTAAACACTCTAACTGAGGGGTTCTCTGGCACTGTGGGGCTAACATCTGTGAACAACAGAGGAGACTGGAGTGGAGGAAAATAAAAACATCATTGACAACTACTGTAGGTTTTGTGGTTTTGTTTGGGTCTATGTTGAAACCAGCAAGCAGCTTAGCTGCTTGGGTGATAGGGTAAACAGCTATTGTGTTAGTAAGTTGTCCAAAAAAGGAGATAGAGTTTTGTTTTGTTTTGTAATTTTTGTTTAAAAATTGGTGACTCTGTGTCCCCCTGACAGGACACTGTAAAACCTGAATAAACACACAGGTTCTGCCCTGTTTAGACCTTATTTCTGTTGTTTGAGTGTAATTGCAACACCACACTAGAGGACCGCTGTGAGAAGACCTGCTGAGTACTATTGTAAATAACACCCTACGGTGCCACATATAGTGGAGAATGCGGGCACTCACTTATTAAGATCTGTGTGTGGAGAAAATAAACCTCAGCTTCAGACAAGATGGAGGCCATTATACAGGGTCTTATCCAAGCTGCGGCCACCCAACAAGAAGCAACTTATGCACAGCAGGAAGCTACCCGAGAACAGCAGGAGACCAATCAAGTCCTCCGATATGAACAGCAGCAGATTATGCAGAGACAGCAGTGCGAAATACAAACTTTGACCAAAAAACTTAACACCATTACCAGTGGTGGACAGGGGGCGTCTCGTCCAATCCATGCCAATCATTATTTGCAAAAAATGACAAGCACAGATGATGTGGAGGCATACCTGAAACCTTTGAGCGCACGGCAGAGAGGGAGAAGTGGCCAGAAAACCAATGGGCAGATCTGGTGGCCCTGTTCCTGAGTGGAGGTGCTCAAAAGGTGACTTGGAGGCTAGGCAGGCAGATGACTACAATCAGCTGAAAACAGAGATCCTTGCCCATCTTGGAGTCACGCCGGCGGTGCGCACCCAGAGGTTTCACAGCTGGGGGTTTCAGGTCGATAAACCACCCCACTGAAACCAGAGGTCAACTCAGCAGCAGAGGTCGTGCAACTGGTTGTGATGGACCGGTTTTGGAGAGGTCTACCACCCATATTAAAGAGGTGGGTCAGCCAGGATGACCCCACCAATGCTGACCAGCTGAGACATACTGGGTTGAAGTCTGGGGGACAGGTTACGCATGTAACTGGAGAGTCATTATTTTTACAGGTCTCCCGGGTTTTGTCAATTTCCTAATAACAAATGCTCTCCCTTTGTGTACTCTTTGTTGGCAGTTACCACTGCAGTACCTGAAGTAAGGACCATAAAATACATACCAGTGTAATTAGGCCTCTATTTTTGTTTGTATTTGGGAATCTGTGCATGGACATTGCTGTGGTTTTGGCTCTGTCTAGCAGATTTTGAAAAAACGTTTCTGAATAGGCAAGTTTTTTTCATATTTTTTTACAAAGATATGGTACCCAGCAAAAATCTAACCAGTCAGTGTTGTTTAAACGATCACTAAGATTAGTCTTGATCACTACTATTTTCTGTTTCATCCGTTTTGCTCTCGTACTGCTCGAAACAATACAGAAACAATCAGGTCATCTGAAGATAGTTGCTCCATAAGGCATTCATTATTCTACATTGTTTCTGAATATAGAGACACTAATTCTGAATCGGAGCTGCTGTCGTAGTCTATCACTATTGCAGCTGCCATGTCCAACACTAAAGGTGTTCACTCTATGACATCACTGGTCAAGGACACAGGATATTCTGCTTGGGTAAAAATACCAGTTTTAAAAGTTGTTTTTGGGATGGGAATGGATCTTTTTTTTTTTTTTTTGTGTGTCTTTATATACGGACTGTGTGGAGTAATTATCAGTATTTTTTTTCTGTTTGGGTTCCCCTTTAAGCATTGTTCTTGGTACTCAAATAACACCAGAGCAATTTACACAAACTGACAGGAGTTAATGTCATTGTTATGTTTTGATGGTATTTTCTGTTTTGTCTGTATTACAGTACATTTTGTACAACATGTCAGTACAGGTTTGTAAATGGAAAGACTCTTATCCATGATGCTTATCCTTTAATTTATAATCCATTTGTCCATGTGATCATGTCCAGAATGGTATGTACATTTTCTGGCAGTCACCAAATCAGAATTCTTGGAAGCAAATATAATTATCAACAGCCATGTGAAGGTTAACAGTGTATGTGGGTCTATGGAAACAAAGACAAACTGTTAAATTGTAGTGCTGCATTGCAGAAAGTGTCTCCTAAAAGCTGTGTCAAGCTTTCTAGAACACAATGTTTTTAGTGTTTTCCTGTCACAGGTGCTAAACAAGTGAGGTCAGTTTTCATGAAATTTTATGCATTTACTCTGTCATATTGTAAATGCATAGAATTGTTGACGACATTCTAGTGTATATACATTTATAAAGGAAGAGGTCTATGTATGTTTTCTCCTTTTGCCTCGGCAGCACCAGTAGCAGTTAGGCTAGTTGTTTGATTTCCATCTATCATCACATTGGCCATGCCAAGTTAAAGTAATATGTACAGATTTTGGAAATATTAAGTTTATTTTACTTCAGTATTTAATGATTTTTTTTAGATTTTCTCTATTTCTAAAGATCAAATAAGCAAATCCCTTTTTTTAAAGAAATTATTTCCTCTTCCAAAATTGAACTTCCCAGGTATTATTTTGAATGTCCAGTTTTTTAGATAGTTTACAGTTGTAAAAATCTGTCATACATTTATTTTTGCTTTCTACATTTATTCAGTCTAAGAGGAGCCTTCACTCCTTCCGATGCATGTTTAGAATACATACTTGAACATACATTTGCATGACAATGTTGCAAAGTGTTTTTACTCCTAGCAGCCTTTTCTTTTAGCCAGAAAGTGCATTAAACAGACAGCTCCTTTGATGATGTAATAAGGGGAACATTTATAAATAAAATTGATATGTAATGTATTCCCCTATAGTATAAACAATGTGATTTTAATACCTGTACAATTAACAGATGTCTACATTAAATCTGCTTGATGTTTTTTTTTTTTTTTTTTGTAATCAGTAATAGTAGTAAATCAGTAGTGAAAACAACATAAGTTTACTACAGTATACTGTAGTAAAAGAATATCAAAGTGTGGTAAAAAGAATAATGAAGTAATGACCGGGGGGTCCCCAGTGGTTCACCTGTAAAAACACTACCGAATCAACATTACAGTACAAGGACACATCACCTTTTCCATATAACATTGCCTCTGGTGTGAGTAAAGCATATTACATAATGCTATCTATAAATACAGAGGAGCATGCTAAAAGAGCAAGTGAAAAGCTGTTTTGATTGGCCAAGGCTCAGCTAGGAGATGTTGAAGCGTAATCTGATTTTTCCAATACAACACGCCTTCTTGAATCTGGTAAATTGACATCTGTATTCTCAGAGGAATAAATGCAGAATAACTGAGGGTGGTCCGTTTATTGCACTGTATATTTCTAAATTCTACACTGTAACAGGGGGGGGGGGGTTTGTTATGTGTGTGAGTCGTCACTGATAAAGTCTGTGACATACACATAGCATTGGGTGCTAACACTGGGGTACTAGCAATGGTAGCCCTAGTGTCACATTTAATAAACAAAACAAGACAAATCTAAAAATAAAGGTTTGTTGGTGAGTGCTAGTCCCACTAAAAGGAACGCCCTGCTCAATGAACCTTCTACTGTACGAAAACCCTATCAACATCCCATAAACTAACCCTCTTCTGGGCTTCCGGAGCCCTGGCCTTCTCAAGACGACTCCTGCCTCTTCACACGGCCTTGGCTGGGCAGTGCCTTCACAAGCACTGTCTTGCAGTTGAAGGGTTCTGTAGTAGTTAGGGCATTTGGAAATGTGACGTGCAAAGCAACATGTCACAATTAATTATCCTGAAGGTTTTCTGACCTGAACTTCAATGGAAAGCTTGATATTTTTATCCGGTACTAGATAACAGCTTATGTTGCAACTGTAGCTGCTACTGTTTTTCTTCAACTTTGATATTCATGCTATTATGTTTTAAACTGTACACAATGTGTTTTCAATTGATGAAACCTGCCTAGGAGTAAAGAATTCAAATGTTTATTTTTAGATTCACTGTTTTATATATATATATATATATATATATATATATATATATATATATATATATATATATATACACACACACTGTATAATCACAGTACAAACTTCGAAACTCACTGCATCATACCTTATATATTATATATATATATATATATATATATATATATATATATATATATATATAGAGTACATACATTATGTCTGTATAAGCTTTGTTAAAATCCATATACTGTATAGTATAGTGTATAAAATAATAAATGAAGGAAGGAAATGTTAAACTATGTAATTCTCTTGGGGATCTGGTGAAGATTAGAAATTGAATTATACAGCAATAATACACTGCCTGCTTTATTATTCCCTCTTTCTCTGCCCACTCTTAACACTCTTTGTTGGTGATACATTTGTAGGTGATCCTGGAGGTAATGATCTAAAAGCACATTTTAACAAGAGACCAGCTAGTGCTGGTTGCAATGGTGCTCAAAAAAGAAGATCAACCAACATTCATAATGCTGTGGATACCCATGGTAGGACTACATGCAGAAATGCAGGTGGGGTAATTCATTTTTATTACATAAGAGTGGCTGTTATTTATGTCATGCTAATATTGAATTGGCTTTAGATAAATTAGATACTAGTGGTGGGGACCAACATAGAGGTAGCTTTGCTGTAATACATGAGCCTTCTTTTCCTCTGCCAAGTAATGTGGATTTCCTATTGGGCCAGTGTTGATGGCTGAAGTGTAATACTGGCTCCAGAGACCAGTCTATTTGCAACCTCCCTGGAACATGCAACACACACAGTGATGGCGAGGCTGGCTCCAGGGATCAATCAAAGTGCAGCCTCCCCAACAGTCTGGAATGGGCTGGGTGGGGCACTTCACAGGGTCATCATGGGGGCACCTCCCATCTCTGGTATTTTGTCGATGAGCCCACGATTTCTCAAGGCTTGACAGAGATGCTGGCATCCCAGTACAACTCCCCTTCATCCTCCACCTAACCCAGCATGGTTTTGTTACCTTAGCCATCCATTCCTTTTTATTGATGTTAACTTTCTCCATCACCTCTCTTTTTGAGCCAGTTGTTACTTCTCTCTGCCTCCTCTGATAAAGCCTTCAATATACACCATAATTCCTATCCCCTGAATCCAATATCACAGAGAAGCTGCGATAAACCACCTTTACTGTATAAACCTGGACCCTCCACCCTTGCTGTTCCACCTCAGTGGCTAACTCAGCATACTGGAGTTTCTTCCTCTTCTATGCCTTCTCCACGGAATCCTTCCATCACAATGTTAGCTCCACCAGAACAGGGTTTGCTACGGCTGACCACAGGACAATGTCAGGTCGAAGGGTAGTTGTAGAAATATCATGTGGGAAAATAAGGCGCCTGACCAACATCTGCCTGCATTTTCCAATCTCTAGAAACCTCCAAATGTCTTAGGTGAATCTTAGTTCTAATAACCTTTCTTGTTGTTTGCTCTTCTGGGTGGAGGAATATTGTTCTTTGTATTCCAGCTATTGCTTATATTGGTGGCGACCTGTTGATCTTATCATGGCGTTCTTCCAATGCTAATGCCAAGCATCGCAACAAGCAAGCAACCTTGGTTCAGAGCCATCTCACATGCATCAGGGTAGCTGGTGATTAACACAAAAGACATGCAGGGTTTTCTTCTACACACATATTCTGGTTCTGCGGTGATGGAAGAACATCATATGTGGACCTGGTTATGAAGCCGATCCTCCTCTGTTCATTTGCCCACAGGTCTCGCCACCCAATCTTATGCTGTTCCACATTCTTCTATCTCATCCATTCTCCCTGCATATCCTGGGACGCCGCCTTGACACACCTCATCCTCTCCTCCTTCTTTTGCACTTCTGTAACTGCCAGCTCGAGTGAGCCAAATTAAGACCAAGGTCTCCTCTTTTTTGTTGTACTTGCCCCATGGTATCACTGATACATCAGCATTGACAAACATTTGCTGTATTCTTCTTGCTTTATACTTAAAGTTTCGTCATGAGTAAAAGAAAGGTAGACACAGAACACCAAGTCTCCAATGCATGGTGAGAGCGAAAATATATTTTTACTGAATATGGAGGTAAGCCTCAATGCTTTATATGTTTGCAATTCGTGGCAGTGACAAAGGAATACAAATTGTGCCGTCACTACAGTACCAATCTGAAAGCAAAGTATGGTGATGCTAGAGATGCCATCATTGCTGATCTAAAAGGCAAAGTTTTAAAGCAGCAGAGTAGTTTTCCAGAGCCATCACAGTACAAACTTCGAAACTCACTGCATCATACCTTGTTGCACTCAATCTTGCGCAGGCTAAAAAGCCACTGACTGACGACGAAACAGTGAAACGATGTGCAGTGCAAACGGCATATGCATTTGGTGATAGCAAAATGTCAAAAAAATTCGAAACGGTCTTGCCATACAGTTTCACTATTTTGTTGTTGTTTTGCATTTAAAGGTTGTACTACACAGGGCTTTTATATTTAAGAACACTTTAGTTTTACACGATCAATTGTTCTTTAACATGCTCTACTGTAGCAAACATTTTTTAGTTATGCAATATGTAGTTTCAAAAAAATGTGTGGAGGGCCAAGGAGCATTAATGGATGTGGTGACCCTCTACTACTTGTGCTCATGTTGTTCATCCCTATTCTATACAGTTTTGACATGGTCCTCCCCCTTTTAGGGCATGACCACAACAGTCATTAATTTTGGTAGTGGCCTGAAATCACAGCAGGTACATATTTTACATGTACTCTAATTTGCTTCTGTTTAATAACAATTGTATAATTAACATAAAAAAAAGTCTATGTGCCCCCCCCCCCCCCCCCCCCCCAACCACATTAAAATCAATCATTTTCTGTGAGAACAATTTTAATGAGGTTTTAACACTGAATATTTTTTCAGGGACCGTACCCAGGCACCTCAACACTACAATGTGCCCAGAACCCAGGAAACTAAAAAACATGGTATGTTTGTGTTTAAATATTCTATTTTACAGTGGAAATTTAACAGTCCTGCGTGGGTCCGATTTTTACAACCCACTTCCAAACTGAACCCGCTACTACAGGACCCGACCCGAACCCACAACCCGCTGCAGCACCATCTTCTTATCAGAGACCCGACCTGAACCTGCAAGTGTTTGTCTCTCTCACGCTCACATTCACACACAGATATCTCTACCTCCTACCCTACCATTCTCCACAGATTGAGTTTATACAATCGGCTATACAGTGTGGTAGCTTTCTCTAGTGGTCTGGATGTATTTTAACATTGTAACATATTAACTATAAAATACCTGTCTGTTCCTTTCGTGCCACCCGTAGAAAGGGAGCAACTCCCGTGCTTTCGTAGAGAAGTACCAGTTTTGCGGCTGTCTGTCACAAAGATGGCTGTAGTGGGCGACGTCAGACCAGAAATGAATACACAGCACTGCGAGTAAAATAATGAATGAATGTGCTGCTGCATGGTTTATTATTACCAGAAAATAAAACAGTTGTAAAAAAACACTGACACCAAAACAGGACACGGCACTTGTGGCCAAAATAAATAGACACACAAAACAAGTAGACACTAACAAAACAGGGTGGACAAACACTACACAAAACAAGTACAATGCTGTTCCTTCCAGCACTCGTAGCAATTGATATAGTTTACGTTTCTCCTTTCTCTCTCTCTCTCCTGTTCTCCACGCCTGAACACACAACTGCGAGTGAGTGAAAACATGCTACTTTTATGCAGCTGTACCGAGACTCAATTGCTAATCAATCATTCAATTGGAGTCACGGTACAACTGCATGTGAATTAATAAAGTGCAATTCCCCGTGCTCACATATTATTACATTTTACTTGCGCATGAAGTGCTGTGCAATCCTCGTGCCTAAATACAAATATACATTTTAAATACTCGTGTTACACAGACCCGTTTATATCCCGTGTACCAATGACTATACACCAACATTAACACACAACATACAACACAAAATACACACAGGGGCGGGCACTTTGTTCATTATTTTCATTCTCTGTGATTCCAAAAGAATTCCACGCTTCTGATATAAACCCTGCGCTTTTGTTTCACTTCGTCCACAAGCATTTTTAATATTACCAAGCAGACATGATAAAAGGATCTTGCAATGTATCAAACAAGTGGCAATACAAACAGAGAACACTGCTTAGTCAGCTGACTCCTCCCTAATCGACTCCTGCTTTAGTGCAGGAAATACCGGTACATTTACTTTCTAATACTTTATTTGGGAAAGGGTTACAGATGACTACGCTGAAAGGACAGAAAACGTTTTTGGTGACTCAAATTCAGACAAAAAAATTACATTTTTTAACCAGCAGCCAAACCTCAAACCACGATAAAGTTAACATTCCAACCCAAACCCAACCTGCTTTTTCAGATCACCTGCGGGTACCCGACCTAATGCAGGTCTCTATCATGCATGTTCATTCTATAAGTTATATACAAGTTCCAGCGTTACAACACTGCCTTTTCAGTACCTTTTTTGGTTAAAAAAAGGTTCCTATTTTTTAAAATCTCTTTCAAGTCAAGAATCATGCAAGAAAACAAGAGCAATACATTCTAAATTGTCATGGAAATTAAGCCAAACAAAGAATTCGAAGCAAAAAGTTTCAGACCTATAACAAAATAATTTAGTGAAATGCTTTAAATAGAGCAAGAAAATTCAAATACATGAAAAAAAAAAAAAAAAAAAAAAAAACACTTGCTGACATAAACATAACAAATTAGTATTTGTGTTCAGTGGGTGAATCAAGAGAACTTTATGTACCAGACGCACAAAACTAAATTACATGCCTTGTGTGTTTCATAATGATTCAATTAATTCCCATGATGAAATACAACCAGAATTAAAGCCTGGTAAAGCATAACAATCGCAAGGGAAGCTAATAAAATTGAGGCTAAGAATTTTTGTAAATAATACTATTGTGATCAAAGATTTCTGTAAAATGAAGAACTTTATATAGAACAATAAATAGGCCATTGTGCAACAAATCTTTTCTGTTATTTATCATCCATAAATATTGTGAATAAATTGACTGTGTAAGCATACTCCAACATTCAGCACAAATATGCCTTTTTTTGTTTAAACACCTCTACTAGGTCAGTAAATATCATTGGTTCCTGTAATTTGAAAACCCATATAACAAAGACATTTGAATCCAATAGATTATTATTCCACTGTCAGTTCATCAATGTGCAATGATCTTTACACTTGATGCTGCTAATCATCATAAACCATGTTTGTGTTATCTTCTAACTACAAGATCGTTTTTTTTGCTTTTCATTTAATCCAAACATAGACAACAGACGGTGAGAATTCGATGTGGATCTTCCTTCCTGATGAACTTTGGATTTACATTCTCTCGATGCTTTCCCATGAAGACCTTTCACATTCAGCTCAAGTTTGTCACCACTTCAGAAGGCTGGCAAATGATAAAACACTCTGTAAGTACGGTTTTATAAAGTTAATCCATTAGACACACTAGAAAAATGTTCTGACCTGTTTGTCAGTATATCTGGTTCCTGAATTGTGCATGCAATATTGTCGATGCAAAGTTCATGTAACTTCAAAGCAGATGATCTTTGGTTACTATAATTGTTTGTTTCTAGATCATTTCCTCCTAGATTTCACAGGTGGCATCGTGCATTACCTATACTGGAGAGTACTGACTAGTCAAGTACAGCTTAGTAATGAAGCCATTGGCCCAACACAATACTACAAAGTTACACCAATAAGACACAAACACTTTTAGGATGAAGGTAATAAAGCAGATGTGTAGCAGCTCTATGAACCAGGTCCTTCTTTTGAATCTTGAGCTGGGATGATTCATACATTCATTGTTAGTGTTACACCTTTTGTCAGAAGGGCTAGTAGTTCTAAGAGTTTGAGGTACTCTAACATATACACCCTTTATTAAACAAATAAAATAAAAAAACTTAACTCCTGGCTGTATAAATCTAGATTTAAAAATAATAATAATAATAATGTGATCAAATCAACCGTACGAAGGTCAATCTTCAAATCAGGACATAAAGGATGTGTTGCAGTAAGAATACCTCCGTTAAGAAAGGGGAACAAGGCTAAAATATGCACAAGAGCACAGAAATTGGACTATGGAACAATGACCAAAGGTGCTTTGGACAGTTGATGGATAGACAATGACACCTGTGCCTTCTGCCAGTTCTGTTGTCAATTCAACGGTTGTCTTCTTTCTATTCCTTAAGAATATTATAGTATTTCTCATCCTTGTTAGACAGCTTTTTGGGTCTTCCAGTCCTTGGTTTGTCAATTACAGATGATGTTTCTCTGTACTTGTTGATTGTGCTTCGGATACCACACCTTGAATATCTTGAGCTATTTCACTCAATGTTTTTCCTTTATGCAAGTCAAGGTTGTTATAATAGTTGAAAACACTAGTGGAGGCTTTGAGGAAATTATTGATGCTCAGCAGTGTGTATATACAGTGAGCTTAAAAGTATTTGGACATTGACATATTTTTTGTTGTTTTGGCTCTGTATTCCAGCACTTTGGATTTGAAATTACAGCACATTTTGCACATAGTCCCCCCATTTTAGGATACCAAAAGTATTGGACAATTGACTTCCCAGCTGTTTCTTATTAGGCAGGTGTTTGTTTACATTGTTAGTGCATGCACAAGACAGCTGTCAATGTCTAGTCTTGATTCTAGGTTTTGCATTTGCCTTTGGAGTCTGTTGCTGGTGTCTGACAACATGAGGACCAAAGAAGTGTCAATGCAAGTAAAGCTGGCCATCATGAGGCAGAAAAATCAGAATAAATCGATCAGAGTCATAGCCAAAACATTAAGCATGCAAAAATCAACTGTTTGGTACATCATTAAGAAAGAAAGCACTGGTGAGATCAGCAATGGCAAACAACCTGGTAGACCAAGGAAGACCACTATAGTGGATGACCGAAGAATATTTTCAATGGTGAAGAAAAAAACCCTAACAACAACCCAACAGATCAGGAACATTCTCCAGGGGTAGGCATAGATGTGTCAAAGACTACCTTACAGAGAAGAGTACACCAGCAGAACTTCAGAGGGTACACCACAAGATGCAAACCACTAGTAAGCCTCAATAGAACGACCAGGTTACAGTTTGCTAAAAAGTACCTAAAAGAGCCTATAGAGTTCTGGAACAAAGTCTTATGGACAGATTAACCTGTACCAGAGTGATGGAAAGAGGAAAGTGTGGAGAAAAAAAAGGACCTGCCCATGATCCAAAGTATGCCACCTCATCTGTGAAACATGGTGGAGGTAGTGTTATGGCTTGGGCATGTATGGCTGCAACTGGCTCACTTGTCTTCACTGATCATGTGGCTGCTGATGGCATCAGCAGGATGAATTCTGAAGTGTACAGAAACATCTAGTCTGCTCAGATACAATGAAATGCCTACAAACTCATTGGACGATGCTTCAGCATGCAGCAGGACAATGACCCCAAACACACTGCCATAGGCTGATGGCCTTGAGCTGCCCTGGTTTTGTAGCTGTCCAATCATGAGTGACATAGGCCGGACATAAATATGCTAGGCCCTAAGCGGTGCAACAATAGCTGAATTTTGTGCGAAATTGCTTATTATAGAGCATTATTGAGAATTATATTGAGAACGTCGAAGTAATATCTCAATTTATTTTTTGCAAATAAAAAAAAATGTCACCAGACAACGAAGGCTGGTTACGAATCAAATGTCAAGAAGAACTTTCTCAGAAAAAAATGGAGATTGTTAAAAAATGGAGGTATATACCACCAATAAACGAACCGACATCGGAAGGGTAGGGATATACTTGCGACCTCCAAAATTTTAATTATTAGAGATATCTGTGGCTTACAGGTGGCTGTCAATTAAAAAAAAATAATACCTCTGGAAATGTCTTGTGTTGAGTACAGAAAAGGTGATATGGAACAGCACTGGCTACAGGAATCTAGGATATCTAAAAAAGTCAGCACAAAAACATGAGCGTTCCCAAAGTCACTTGCTAGCCACTGTTACACTCAAAACTTTTGGACAAATGATGTTCAAACGGATAAGCAGAAGCGTAGGGATACAATACATCACAATGAGCAGCAAGATCTGGCTTTTTGCACACTGAAAGTTGCTAAGGGCAAAGTTCCTGTTTCTCTTTTGTTTACATTTTTTCATATTGTGAATGCTTTGCAGATAAATGGCATCTCAATTTTACAGGTTTAAGAGTTTTGTTTGACAAAACCTCCTGACAAATAGTGCACTGGGGCTTGGGTCGTCCTCGGATCCAGTAAATGTAAATACATGCGGGTCCCTGCAACGTACCTCGTGTAGTAAATTGATCTATCCATTTCTAACAAAACTTATTGCCCTCACCGATCGCCAACTTTGATCGATGTACATATAAAACACACTGGAATACGAAGACGAGGTGGGTGGGAAGCAGTTTGAAAAGTTACAAATGATTGGAGTGTACAGGATGATATGTACCACTTCTGGTGTGCTGAAACGGGGTTGGTGGCTCAAAGTCGATAGGATTTATAGCGTTTTGGTTAACTATGACAGCGTCAAGAACAGACTGTACACATTATTTCCAGAATTGGTGCTAATAGAACTGTGAGATATTAAACCTGGCTGAATAAAACCCATATAATAACATGGCGCTGAAATCGATCATTCACACTACTGTACAGTTCACAAGTCAAGCAAATAGCCTCTTTTTGTTTCCCATAGATCTCTGTTATTATATGCAGCTACCTCTCCAAAAATGTATTGAAATAATGGTATATTCCTATGCCACTGTAGCACATATATTGTTGAAAATGAAAAGTACTAAAACTTTGGTTTTCGCTTTTTAAATTGTGTTAGTTATTCAAACCGAGTTAATAATGTTCAATGCAGTGTGCTACTTTTATGCTGAGCGAAAAGACCGGGACAAGATTAAGTTTTTTCCCCCTGAAGTTCAGTGAACACAAGCAGTAGAATGAGCTCAGATTAGAAAGCAGTACATTTACATGAATGCTAGATGTAGATTTGTTTTAGTTTTCTAAAAATGTTTACATGCTGTTTCAGTTAATGGCAGCTTTGGAGGCAATGCTTGGTATTGCTTCAAAGGTAGCTGTAATATATTTTAATTTATAAACACATCCGTAATAAAAGAAAACAGATAAATGGGAAAAATTCAGACTACAAATATATGTTAGAATTATATATGTCATGGTTAAAGCGCTTTGTTGTGTTGCTTAGTAATTTTAGTAGCACAGCGTGTGATTGTGTAGAAATTGTTTTTTGCAAGAATTACGTAACCAAATTTTGGGAGTTGTTTGCAGACCACCTGGAGGTTGGGAACCACTGAGGTACAGTTTGCGACTGACAGTGGCCTGAATGAACGGTAGTTCTGTGAAAATTTGTTACATTTACTAAAAAGAAATAATAAAAATGTTTTTAAAAAAACTCAATTCCTATTGGGCTTTTTTTTTTTCTTAGATTCTATTGATTTAGAAGCATCACTATGCAGGACAGCCACTGCAAATTCATTAGCTTTATTCAAAATGTGGACGGATTAATCAACTAATGCCCATAAATGAACTCATCAAAAATTGTAATCGAGCGACAGCCCTATATATATAAAGTATTCAGACCCCTGACCAATTCTCTCATATTACCGAATTACAAACGGTACATTGAGATTTCGTTCTGTTTGATATTTTATTTTTAAACACTGAAACTCAGAATCAGTTATTGTAAGGTGACATTGGTTTTATGTTGGGAAATATTTTTAAGAAAAATAAAAAAACTGTAATATCTTGCTTGCGTAAGTATTCAACCCCTGTGCTGTGGAAGCTCCCAGTTTGCACCGATGAAAGAAATTGCCCTAACGAGGACACAATTACCTTACCATTGGCCTCCACCTGTGAACCATTAAAGTTGTTTTCACATTTTCTGGATGAAAACCCCACTGTTGAAGTATCATTGGTAAGGCTGTGAATCTGAAGGAAAATTAAGACCAAAGAGCATTCTACAGAAGTTAGAGATAAAGTAATACAAATGCATAGATTAGGGAAAGGGCACAAAATAATATCCAAGTGTTTGGATATCCCAGTGAGTACAGTTGGATCAATAATCAGGAAGTGGAAGCTGCATCACACCACCCAGGCACTGCCAAGAAAAGGCTGTCCCTCAAAACTCAGCGCTCAAACAAGAAGGAGACTTGTGAGAGAAGCCACAGAGATGCCAACAATCACTTTGAAGGAGCTATAGAGTTCAATGGCTGGGAGTGGAGTAATGATGCACCAGTCAACCATATCAAGAGCTCTGCATAACAATGGCCTGTATGGGAGGATGGCAAGAAAGAAGCCATTACTCAAAAAGTACCATCTGAAAGCACGTCTGGAGTTTGCCAGAAAGTATGAGAGTGACCCAGCTGCGATGTGGGAAAAGGTTTTGTGGTCAGATGAGACCAAGATAGAGCTTTTTGGCCAAAACTCAAAATGCTATGTGTGGCGCAAACCTAACACTGCCCATGCCTCAAAACACACCATCCCTACAGTGAGGTATGGTGGTGGCAGCATCATGCTGTGGGGATGCTTCTCATCAGCAGGGACTGGGCATCTTGTTACAATTGAGGGAAGAATGGATGGAGCAAAATACGGGAAAATACTGCAAAAGAATCTGCTTCAGTCCACTAAAAAACTGAATGGTGAATGTTCTACAGTGGCCCCGTCAAAGTCCTGATCTCAATCCCATTGAGAATCTGTAGCACTATTTGAAAATTGCGGTCCACAAGCATCGTCCAACCAACCTGAACAACCTGGAGCAAATCTGCCAAGAAGAATGGGCCAAAATCACTCAGACACTGTGTGCAAAGCTGGTACATACTTACCCCAAAAGACTTAAAGCTGTTATTGCAGCGAAAGGTGGCTGTACCAAATATTAATGTGTGGGGGTTGAATACTTATGCAAGCAAGATATTTCCATTTTTTATTTTTCTTAAAAATATTTCCCAACATAAAACCAATGTCACCTTACAATAACTGATTCTGAGTTTCAGTGTTTAAAAATAAAATATCAAACAGAACGGAATTTCAATGTACCATTTGTAATTCGGTAATATGAGAGAATTGGTCAGGGGTCTGAATACTTTTGCAAGGCACTGTGTGTGTATATATATATATATATATATATATATATATATATATATATATATATATATATATATATATATATATATACACATACTCAATAATGCTATTCGTCTTACATGGAAATGACCATGTGTTTACACAAAAAGGTCAAGGTTGGTTATCCCAGATCTCTGTCATGCTATAGAATCTTGCTGCCAGCTACAGCTGGTGACCACATGTGCCATTCTCACGGCAACATTTCTGGAGTAACAACACCTTCAGCAAATAAGCGACAGACTGTCAGAAGGCAGAGAATGATATCATTGGCCATTCTTCAGGTAGGAGAGTTAGATATTTAGTTCCTTGGAGACCACAGTAACACACAGTAACACAAGCTATTATGGGTGACATTTCAGTGCACAGTAGACAAACACTGGGTTACACCCATTGCTATGGTCTGATCTTTGACGTCTGTTTGGATTTATACAGCAGTGGAATTGACTGCCCCACTTACTGTACTTCTATAGGGATTCTAAGCCAGTATATGATGTCTCAATCAATCAATATATGCTTGATTCCTCTGATGTTTTAAAGACTTTAGTTTTTAAACATCAGCAAAGATCAGCCTCCAACCCCTACTCTATGCAACTAATACAAATTTGTACTTTAATAATATATGTCTGTTTTATTTATTATTATTATTATTATTATTATTATTATTATTATTATTATTATTAATAATAATAATAATAATAATAATAATAATAATAATAATAATAATAATAATAATAATAATAACACCATGTGTACAAATTTTTTATTTATTTATTTTTTTGATTCCTGGGTAGTAAGTGTTATTTCCTAATTGCTTATGCCTCAAAAGTATAGAAAATGGCTATTATTCCCCACAAACTTTTCTTTTGTGACCAGGACAGTGATATTTTGAAATGTACCTATTTTCCAGAACATTCCAGATAGATTCATTGCTGAGTAAACTTGGAGTAACTTCTAGAACTTTCTAGAACTTTCCAGTAATATAAATAGTAGTATAAATACAGGGGCCTTAAGCCCACCAGTTCAGTTTAGTTCCAGCTGCCTAAGTGGATACATATCTGCATTTTTCTGAGATGGCATCAATAGGCTGCAATGGTGGCATTCCTGATGGGTCTCCAAAGCGGTTTTACCAAGTTTCCCTGCTATCTTTGCCTTTGGGACAGCAGGGACACCAAGGCGCACTACCACAGGCGGGACTGGCCACAGCAGACCGAGTTCTCTGTGGGGAGGAACAACGTCAAGTGGGAGCCACTGGTGGACCCCCGGAAGTTGCTGATGCCACCACTGCACATCAAATTGGGCCTTATGAAACAATTTGTCAGAGCTCTAGATAAGGAGTCGGCAGCCTTCAAGTACCTTCAAGACTTCTTCCCTAAGCTGTCTGAGGCAAAGGTCAAAGCTGGTGTCTTCGTCGGACCACAGATAAAGAAGATCCTGGAGTGCAATGAATTCCCCAAGAAGCTCACTATTAAGGAGAAAGCGGCTTGGAACAGCTTTGTCGCAGTGGTTCAGGGCTTCCTGGGCAATCACAAGGCCGAAAACTATGTGGAGCTGGTTGAGAAAGGTGAAGAACTATGGCACAATGGGCTGTAGGATGTCCCTCAAAGTCCATATCCTTGATGTTCATCTTGATAAATTCAAGGAGAACATGGGAGCGTACTCGGAGGAGCAAGGCAAGCGCTTCCACCAGGATATACTGGACTTTGAACGCCACTACCAAGGACAGTATAACGAGAACATGATGGGAGACTACATTTAGGGGTTGATTCGTGAAAGTGATTTACAGTATAATCGTAAATCCTGAAAAACTACTCACTTCTAAATCTTTTGTAGTCATTTTTCAATTACTTTAGTATAAATACATATCATATTGTATAAATACATTCATATGTTTTTTTCTGACTTTATGTGAACGAAAAGACCGTTTTCTCATTGGAAATCATTACATTTCAAAATATCACTGTCCTGGTCACAAAAGCAAAGTTTGTGGGGAATAATAGCCATTTTCTATACTTTTGAGGCATAAGCAATTAGGAAATAACACTTACTACCCAGGAACAAAAATTGTGTTACATAGTGTAATAATAATAATAATAAAAATAATAAATTATTCTGACCTGATTGTATTTGGATACTTCACTTTGATTTGATATGAACGCTTGTTTGAAAAAAATGCTTGCTATAGAGTATTAACAGCGCCTCTATTTACTCTTTTACTGGCCAAATTATGGTCTGAATTACTTCCCTGTTACATTATGCTAATGTGGTTTTATAGGTTGTATAAGCTCAATAATTAACAATAAATAGACCAAATTGCCTTGTGGTAAATTAAATGTATTTTTCAGGGGAATAATGTACATGTCAATTAGCCACAGATGTTAAACAGCAGAAAAATACAAATGAATATAATAAATCTATTGTGTTTCTGTTGTGCCATTACCTGGACTAGAGAAACAGTATTTTTTTTTTTTTTTTTTTTAGAAAATATTAATAGGACTATATCTGTGTTACCTATATGTGGATATATTGGTAATGATATGGACAAATTAGCCCTTACTAGAAATCTGGATGATTATCATTTTAAAAACACATATCAGAAAGGATATTAAACAGTAAATTAAATCTTACATAGTTTAAAAAAATGTTGAAAGACTTCACCAATTAATTTAGATTACCACAGTGCAGCACATTGAGGGTCCTTGTACTATTGTGTTGAATATAACAGACAGGCAGAGATGGTCAGTCTCAAAAGGGTCCGCATTTTTTTCATGAAAAACCTAAAAACAAGAAAGAAAAAAATGATACATGGATATAAAGTGTAACTGCTTTCAAATACAAACTAGAACAGTCTAAACAAACTAATAACAACAAATTAAATTTATGACGTAGCAACTACTCTGTATTTCAAAGATGTGTGTTAGCCGCTCTCAACTGGCAGAGATGTTAGGGGATTGCACTTATAGCATTATTATTAGCCTAAGAAAAAATGATGTCTTTGTGACAAAAAGATAAGCAAACTTTTTTTATAGCAGTGTATTTAGTGTATGTTTTTCCTCACCATTTTCCCTCTCAGGTATTTTAAAATGTAATTGATGCTTACATATTATTTTACTCAGCAGCATTTGAAAGAAAGAAGTTGCTCTGATTGAAATTAGTATGTAAGAGGAAGAGAAAACTAACAGTATTGCTGGATTAGGCTATATCCTCCCTACTGTACTAGGTACTATCTACAACTAGATAAACACCAACCATTCCAGTTTATTAGTGAAGCAATGTTCTTTGTGCATTCATTAATTCATTACCACTTCAAATCACTCACCCGGAAAGCTAAAAAAAAAAGCAGCCTACTAAAGATATCTTATGACATATATTTGTTATGGATGAGATGCGATAAAAACAAACAAACAAAGCAATGCCCTTGTGCTGAGTTTTTTTTTTTATGTTTTTATTTAGTGCCCAGTATTTTACCCCTGATTTTCTCCCCAGTTTGGCGTGTCCAATTATTTTTATTCACCGCAGCAATTCCCCACACAGCTCAGGTGATCCGAAGGTTCAGACGCCCTCTGGTCCCACGATCCCAAGCCAGCTTCCTTTTTTACACCCAGGAACTGGAGAGCGTATGTCAGCAAGTTACCTGCCTCTGGAGGACAAAGGCCAGCCCTGCAGGTGTCTGCTCTGAGCTCACTGGGCACTTCGCCATCAGGGTTTGTTGTAGTGTCATCAGGAGAAACAGTCCCTGCCAGTTTTAACTGCCTAAATCACCAGATCACCAGAGCTAATGCGATGCTCCCTTCAAAATCCCTAACGAAGACCAACAACTCCGCACAGCCAAGGCACGAACCTGCGCTGTACAACTCACCCTGCACACCACTCCTCTGTGCTTTTACCAGATGAGCTACTCTGGGACCCCATTGGGCTGAATTTGAATTGTAAAATGAAACGCATGTCTTGATCGAGCACATTTTGAGTAACCTTACATTAGGTTTTAACAGGATAAATAAGGCAGCACAAGTGGTAGTCTTGTAATGCTTGAATCATATTTATTACAGTAGGCCTATTTGCTGTTTGTGGAATATCAGCAGCCTAATCAGTATCCTGATAATCAGGATTTCTGCTTAAATAGGATACAACTCTGGGTTCTTCCCACTGCTAGTTATGTTGTTTCATTGGAACATTACTTCGTTTATTTGGGATACAGTATTTTCAAATGATGAATGGAGATCGCTTTTCAGAGCAGGACAGGTTCGCATAGCACAGTGCAGTGAGTACGTGATTATGCTGTGACTTGCGTAAATTGCGTAAACCAAGTTGAACTCTTGAAGGATTTTCAATATTCTCAATTCATTCTTTCTTGTATATTTCTAGTCACTTCCTTGATTTTTGGAATCTGCCTTTCTTTTCAAAGTGATCTTATGTATGTATGTATGAACTATGGAGGCTGATGTGTATTTACAGCTTTTTATATAAGCCAAGGTGAAAGGGATTATGGAGGTTCTTTGCACAAATCAATATATTCCTGACAGTACTCCATAAAGTACAGTACTGTACCATTTAAACCATTCTCAGGGTTGAAATGATGTAGATGTTCTGCATCTTATGAGAGAAAAAGATAACACATCATTTTGATCTTGACCTTAACAGCACAGGAAAGTAAACATATAAAACAGGCAACTTAACACAGAAGCAGTGGACGGAGAAACAAATAATACAAAAAAAGCACTTTGTGTAAAAATGAATAGTATTTAAAAAACAAAAATATAAAAAACTCAAACACACAGGCTTCTTGCTTTGTATGTATTGTGCTATTTCTTCTAACAAATTGTCTCTGAAGTTAATAATTAACAAACATGTTTTTTTTTGTTGTTGTTTTTTTTTTTAAGGTTTTTATTCTGTTGTTGTGATACAAAGGTTATTTTAAACTTCACAGAGATTCCCAGTACAAACCCAGAAGCTTCACAGACCTGATTTCAAGTCATCATCATTCATGTAACATTGGTTTAGTCCAGCATTTTTTCCTGTTTCATACAACACTTATAAACCTAACAAGGCTGAACCAAACTATACTCGCCATTATAAATCTTGTGTGATTCAAAAATGTAATGCAACAGCACTGTTTACTGTATGTTTAACAGTAGTGGTGGTTCCTGAGTTCCTTGATTTCTAATAAGTTAACAAGCTGTGTGTATCTTCTTGTATAAGAAACATTATCAGAAACAGTTTAAGTAGCTCTCACCTAAACTGCGCAATATGACATCTCTTATACAATTAGAGACATCCTGCACATGTGTTAACTTCAAGCTTTTAGATTGTATGTGTTTGTTTGCTGCTTGGCATAAACATCAGTATATAATGTCATATAACCAATATCTAGAACATTCTGAATTAAGGCCTGTGAAGTGGTGGGTTTGAAAATTCACTTATTTGTAAGAATCTGTTGCTGTTTGTAGTTTCAATAGTAAACCATTCTCCACATCTGATTCAGATTATGCCATTTGGATTCAAGTGTAAAGACTTGCATTAGCACGGCAACATGTCCTATTCATATGATGTCAGTAGACCTCTTGGATGGAGCATTATGAAATAACAGAAATGCTTTTGGTATACTTAAAGTCGATGTCAAAGAAGCAAAGAACAAGAAAAACACCTGTGACCTTCCTGGCTAAGTGGCCTAAGGGAAAATGAATGCATATGCTGGAGGTTTTTTCTATGCTTATTTCTAAAATATATATATTTTTTGTGGTCAGACACCACTTTAATGTAAACCTCCACTTTAAACAAAATATTATCTATATATTCATATCTATTAGAGTATGCACTATCTAACCAACAAGCTTTTAAATCACCACATTTCCAATTAAGCCTTTTTCAGGTTTCTAGTAGGCTTTGTTGATGAACGCGAAATAATTGCTTATATAACTGCTAACTATCAGTAACCTGTTTTTCATTTGCTTTCCATTTGCAGGGGAGGTTATTCGGATTGAAAACAGCATGTGCTTGAATGACAACTGGCTCTCTAGCATAGGCAGACATTGCCCGCAGAGCCTCACACTGTACAGATGTCACGATGAAGTTAAATCCATGACAGACAATGGACTACAGGAACTATTTAGACAATGCAAGGACTCTCTTAAGGTACTGATATCTTTGACTGATAGTTGTAGCTCCTACTTCTTGGGCTTGTTCACTAATTTCCAATCTGCTTCTGGTAGAAACTGAGAAAACAAACCAACAGAAAACAATGCATCAGCCAACAGCCTGATCTGTGAACAGAGTTAACAAACTGAATGTGTCCTGAAGGTTTTGTTGCATGGCCAAAATTATCAGGGTTTTCTGAAAGCATACAAATCATGGATGGGGGTTAGAAGCATGGGGAGAAAACAATTATGACATTCTTATAGAAATTAAATTATACAGTACATCGTCTTCTGCTTGAAATAGTCCTACAGTACCAAAAGCTCAAAAGGCAATGGATAGTTAACAAGTTCCGATTATTTTTCTCACGTGGATACAATATGTTTAAAACTTTCGTTTGGCCTATTAAGGCCCTTTCTGATTAAATGGATTTAACAATAAAACATGTAAGAAATAATCCACGACAGGGTGTGTGTGGTAAGACAATTCTTACCGCACAGCCTTGGGTACGTTGTGAGGCACAAGGCCGCAGGAAGTGCGTAAGAATCCAGGAAGTGTGGTAAGAATGGTCTTGCTGCACACTGTGGAGTGGGTTATTTTGCTTATAAAATGTTTTTTTTTTTTGTTTTAAATAATTATACAAACTGGCTTTTTTAAGGAAAAAAATAAGAAATATATTATGTATCCTTCCACTGAGAAAAAAAATAGTCCCTGAAGACTGTTTTGCAAAAAACAAAAAACTAAACAAAACAAACAAAAAAAGTCAATACAGCTATATTCCATCAGTCTGGCACATGACTATTTAGTGTACAAACAGCTGTTACAGACACCAGATAGCCCTGTAGACAGTTAATGATAACTGACTTCTCAGTAGACAAACATAAGACACAAAACAAATAAAATAAAACAACTTTTGCTAAAATATGACAAACAAGTTGGTCAAGTACATGGCCAGTGCCTAAATGATATTTCAATCCATGATCCTTCTGGTATAGAAGCTAGTGTTCTGCGAACTTGCTCGAAAACATAAAGCATTCTACTTGCAGTGCCAGCTATGAGTTTACTGGTTTGTGTGCTAGTTAACCTGCAGAGATCCCAGAGTATTGTACTGCAGTGTTACTACAGAAGCAGTCTCAGTGTGGTACACATTCATGGATATAGTTGGCTAAAACAAATATCTATCAATTAATAGGAACCTAATTGTAGTTTTAAAATAGTAAAAAGTGATAAGGCACTCAGGCTTAGAAATAGATACACATCGGTTTTTATGGGAATCCATCTTGCAGTGCTGTTCTTTATATAGCAATATACTGTACCATCTCAGAAAGTTAAGCAGGAACATAGCCTTTAGAATTGTAATAGCTTGGCTAAGAGAGCCAGAATAATTTTTAATGGTAGAATAATATATATATAATATATATCTATATATATTATATATATATATTATATATATATTATATAATATATATATTTTATCACAACATAACAATTGTAGTACTTCTTTCTGCAGTATTTAGAAATGCTAAAATTCAATTATATACATTCAGTGACAAACATTTCAAATACATTTTTTTTTCAATATCTTCATATTATTATCAAGCCTGAATGTTACACCTGTTTGGAAACAACAAAGATGCATAGTATTCATAACATACACAAAAAGTCCTGCACACCACCCAGTTACAGTTGGGCGAGACTGTGAACTGACTGCTTTAATCTTGTCATTGTGTTCTGAAATTTTACTGCTGAACCACATCCTGGAAGCAAAGTTTGCTAAGTAAATACTTCAGTATGTTTAGAATGTGTACCAGGCATTTTGATAATGCTAATATTTATTTCCCGCTTTTTACAGTTATGGAGGGAGGCAGAGGTCCAGAAAAGTTCTCTCAATTTTCACTTTTGTGGTTAAACTGACCCATACAAGCTGGAAACTGTTTAAAACACTTATTAACTTGTAACTATATGTGATTTGAATGCAATCATCTGATCGAAAAAAAAAAAAAAAACCTGTAACTAAAAGCACAGATAAGTGTGTGAAAGAGAAAATAGGTGACACTAGCACATAAATGACTGTTTCAATGAGATAATATTGTAGCCGTGTACTGATGGAGCAGCACACCCTCAGGTTGAATGTGCCATGTTACCTCATGATCACAGCTGTATGTTGTTTAGCCTAAGCAATACAGTCTATAGCGTCACTATAATAAGATTAAGAGGATTAGGTAACTTAAGTACATAAAAGAAAAAAAAAGAGTCAACTTTGCTGCACGTCCCATCACACCACGATGTGTGATAGGTGACAAGTAATGATCCCTTTAAGAACTGTACAGTGCACCTCCTTTAAGAAATGCCACTTAGTAATCCCCACTCCCATTAGATTGTTCAGGAATTTCAGTTAGGGAGCGCTAGAGTTTAGATTAAGATACACTACGATACTCCTCCCCCATAAGGGTACATGGAGACCATGTAATGAGGCTTGTTAGGTTACCTTGCAATATATGTGTTGTATGGAATCTGAAAATTTGGTGGACTAAATAAATGTAATATGAATGGCCACAATCCTGTTAGTAAAGCATGTTTGTTTGTACAGAAGCCTATGTGTTTGTTTTAGTTTGAGTCCACCCTTGCACCTCCACAACACAATAACCTTACATTGCCGTACTAATCACATTCACTTTAACAATCTAAATCGGGTATGTTCCTTAGCCTCTATGGGGAGAGGAGAGTGATGTTAATGGTCTGTGCTGGGTAGTTTGTAGCCAGAACCATGGCAAAGTACTTCACATTGAAATGAAGACCATCTTCTCTTCTGCTTTTCCAGGCTAAAAGCTGGTAGAACAGAAGTGGTGAATCTGTATCCATACTTTCAAGAGGGATGATAAATTGGTATTTATTATTTTGCCATATGGTATTCTTGATCACATTGCACATTTTGAGCAGATTCCTAGGTATTCCTCAGGAAAAATCAAAATAAGATGCTCCCATTCTCAAAAAACAAGACATCCTGTGAACCTTGGATTTCTGTTACACTTGGCTGATCAGATCAAGCTCAAGGTGATAACGTACTGTGGAAGTATTGGAGTCTACTGAACAGGGATGAGATTAATATTGTATTGAAATGTGTAATGCCTTATGAAATGTCTTTGACAGATGGTCATTTTCTTTGTAAGATTGGCATATGTTTGAAATAAAAAATAATTGGGCTTTCCAAATTGGGGAGAAAATGAGAAGAAAAAAAATTGGCGATTCTAAATAAAAAAGATTGGCTTATGTTTTACTTTTCCAATTCACATTAAACGTATAACAATAGGCACTGGGCAGTTAGTTTTCTTAATCTTTTTGGCTAAAATAAAACGGAAAATGTAATCAAAATTGAGTCTTGAACACTTCACTATTTTTTTTTTTGTCATAGGGTTGCCAACCTTCTCGTTAGTCATTATAATATTATTGGTCATGTTATTGGCAAAATGATCCAATAAGGACCTAATATAAAGTATTTTGTGTGTAATTATAGAATGGATATAACTAGTAAAAACTGACTATTGTTTTTTGTTGCTCATGTGTGCCCAGATATCTGTTCGATTACTGAATACTCACCAAGCACAGGCATAACCTTGGTTAAAGACTACTTGTGGTAGTAGGTCATCTGCCTTAAATATTGCCTTCAGAACCAATGGTGGACCCCCAGGATAGGTTTTACAAGTATTATATACTATTATATTCTAATTTCAAGTGGTTAGAAAATAAACATTGCCTTTTTCAACACTAAAACTAATACATTGTTATTTGCATAGCTATGGGGTTATTTGAACAGCTCACAGTTTTAATTCTTCTGAGAAATATAGTCACTAAATTGAGTTCTGCTAAATCTGAAACCCTAGAATGTTAGGAAGTAGAGGGTATAGTAATTGTTACAAAAAAGGAAGAGAAAATATAATTGAAAGATGTATTTCCAAAAAAGCAGCAGTAAAAACAAATTGCCTTATTGAAACACAGTAAGGTGTAGTAAAGCACAGCAAATGAAAAAAAAAATGAAGAGCAAGTAGATTTACATTTCACTTTCAAACTAAGTGGTTCTTATGTCATTTACTAAAATACTGTGTTAAGGGTTTTTTTATTGAGTACAGGAGCTGCTCTTCGGTACTAGTTGCCTGCCATAGATACATGTAACAGGCTAGATAAGTGTCTTCATAGAAAAAAGACCCCGCACCATCTAGTGTTCTAGCACTTTGACTCATGTTTCATGTATATTCTTCTGGTTATACATAGCAATGTTCTTGGTGATGCTGGTGCTCACTAATATAAAGGCACCTTGGCCGATCCAGCCTATGTTACACATGTCTATGGCAGACTAGAACTAAAGAGCAGCTGCTGAAATCGGAGTCAGACTACCTTAACACACTATTTATATGTGTAATTGCAACAATAACCACTCAGTATGATTGTAAACATCCAAATAATGTAAGGGGATAATGTTAAAAAAAAAAACCCTAAGGAAATACAAATCGACCATTGGGAAGATTTGAAATCCTATACTAATGACCAAAATGACTGTGAAGTACTTAAAACTTAAATCAATTTTGAAGGATTTTATCAACACTGACATCATAGACACAAACAATATAATTCTAGCAATATAGACTAAAATAGTAAATGAGATACACAGTGTAACCAAGTAAATGAGATACACAGTGGGACCAAGTACTGGTATTTCTTTTAAGGTTTTAATTCAATAAAATGATAAGCAATATGCTGCCTCTCTGCAACATTCAATGACTACTATTCTTTGAATTGGATCTGTTTATCCAAACGGAACTGTGCCCAGTTATCCTGAATCCCACTAAAAGGAAATGGCAGAGATATTCCACTTGTCTTAACCACCTTGTGAGCATTGCTAGAAGGTTGTTTTAATATAATTTTATGCTTGAACCTTAGGAACTGAATATTACCAGTTGCAGTGGGCCAAAACTCAATGGAGACTCTGTATTGTTCCATGCCAGCACATACTGTGTTCACCTGATATCAGTGGACATCAGCTGGACAGGAGCCACTGATAATGGCATCAAAGCTCTTGTTCAAGCTAGTAGGAGGTATGTATTTTATAATATTTGAGAAATGGCTGTGGGCAATCCCCTGACAAAACAGAGAAACACAGGAACCGATGTTGAACTATTGCACAGACTCACAAGGTTTATTTTTAAAGCATACAGAAATAGTCACAGCCAGCAGTGCGTTATAGGCAGTGTTTGACTTTTTCCTGCAGATGCACATATTCGTCTGAGAATCCAGTGATGGCACATTGTCCCTGTTTCAATGCTACATACATTTCTGTGAATTCTTTGATCCACGTATGGCATAAAGCAGTAGGTGTTCACATATAAGAAATATGTTCAGGGTAATGCCTACATGGTTGCTTTGAAGTTTTTTTAAAGCTAGTGCTATCATGTTTTCTTAATTTTATACCCCAGCATGTCATATTTATAATCATTTTAGATTACAAATTAAGCGATTCAATTTCCTGTTCCAGAACAGAACAATGTATTATTTTTGGTTGCTGACAAGAAGCTTCTGAAAACTGTTCCATGCATATCTTCCATACTTTTCCTAAAACTCTTGTCACAAACATCCAGATATACAGTAATAATTTCCCTTCAATGTTTGCAGCCTCCAGTGCCTGTCAGTTAATGGCTGCCAGATGACGGATGATGCTCTTAATTCTCTGGTTAAAAAACATGGGAAAAGGTACAGTATTTATTGTTATTCCCTGCTGGCGTTGCACATACCTGGCAATAGGAATATTGTGGAGATGGCTGTCTGCTTATGAAAGAACGATCACACTAATATCAGAAAACATGAATGGACTGCTATTCATCAGTTTGTATAAGAGTACCAAATGTGACTGAAAAAATGTGACACAAGTGCAATACACAATGCAATAGAAGCTTTAATTACATCAGTAAGCTATGTAAAAGTTGATTTCTACAAAAGGGTCAAAATAAGTATTGTACATGCGCCAATCATGCCAATATAGCTACATGAATACTGTAAAGGATGTTCACCAAACTACTAAAATAATGTATAAGGCAAAACTTATGTTGCTGATAAAGAGACATTATATTACTGTATATGAAGCTCTGGGTTTTTTTTCATATAGACCAAAACAATTTACATTCCATTGTATACACACCGTATTTTTAGCAGGTACTAACAGTAATGTATGTGACTGTGAAATAGGTTGTTGTTAAATATCAATGCCAATTAAAAGAGGAAAGCCATTGAATAATCTATGGTTTCCTGTATACTTTTTGGGGGGATTATTTTACCATTGTGCATTACAGCAAGTGGATGGATTTCTTTAGCTTTCCGTGATTTCACCTGATGTCTTTCTACAGTGGATACAGCGCCTTTCTTCCTCTCTGTTAGTGGATCTATTGTTCGTGACATTTCGCAGTCCAGGTTATTGTTCTTGGGACTGAGATTTTACTTGCTTTGCACTGTTGTGGACGTTGATTCTGTTGAACGCTGCTGGAAATTGAATTAAACATGTTTTTGTTTTCCTATCACAGTGTGTCTGTGATTGTTAGGGTGTGTGTATTAGTATTCAGGTTATTAAAAAATACCGAACTTGCCGAAAAGTGCGGGGAAGGTTGTTACAGCCTTTGAAAGAATACATTTCCAGACCTATTTAACAAAATTCCAGACTTACCTTGCATGATTCTTGACAACACAAGTCAATTTAAATATTACATAGCAGGCATACTTGAGTCATCATGGTCAGCAAAATGCAGCACTGAGGACTGTTATTAGTCACTTGATTGGGAAATATACAGCCCAAAAGCAAAGTAAAAAATAAAATTAAATTAAAAATTAAAAAATAAAAATGACCAGTTAAAAAAAAACAAAAAAAAAAACAGATAAATATTGTACTGCCTTATAGGATTAATTTTTAATTTCCTGGAGCTTGCTGTCAAGCATTTTATCTAAACTCTGCAGTTCTGATTGTTTTTCTTTGACTGACCTCCCAAGTGCTTTGGACTTTGAGATAAAGCAGTTCTGACCTGTGGTCTCAGCTTTCTCTGCATAGTCGTTGGCAGATTTGAGAAGCGCCTTAATATTGGTCTCAAATCTTCTTTTTTCTTTCAGAGCATCTACCTCATCCATAAATAATTTTATTTTCTCACCTCTTTTCTTACTCATTTCCTCAAGGTAGTCATGGTACTTCTGCCTAGCTGTGGAGGCAGACAGAAGCAGCTATTTGATAATTATCACATTGTTGACCCTGCCAACAGTTTTCTGGTGGTCTGAGATCAGTCTCTGTGCAACCAATGTCTGTTCTGACATATTTTCAACAGTTTTTTCAGCCAAGGCCTGCCCATGTGAAAGTAACAAGAGTTTCTTGTTCAGTTTCCACATTGCTGACCACTCCATTTTCTTGGACGTATGTTCAAAGAAACAGGTATCCAATCTTGAGTCACTTGGGATGAACGAGAAAAAGTCTGGGTTGGCAGCGCTGCTCGTAGCAAAATCTTTAAATTGTCGTATGACTTCAGCACATTTACTGTCCTTAACCTTAATCACTCAAAAGCTGATGATCTTTTCAAATGCTGCTCACAGATGTCAGGTTATTAACCAGTTATTTGTTGATCTAGCCAAGTTTTGGACAAGTACATAGGAAATAGGGGATTTCTGTAGTAATTTTGTCAATTTTTGTCTGCTTACCTTTGTAAAGTCAATACAGTGAGCTCAGTGTCTCCTCGATGCCCCATTCTGTCTCTGCACTACCTAATCTAAATGCATTGTGCACATGCAGCCCACAACTACCTATATTAAGAAGTTTGTGATTTGTTTCTTCTTCAATATCAGTTGCAAGCATGTCATTTGTTTTCCAGTTGACACTGGGCCCATCTATTGATACCTGCAGAATCCCAGAGTCCAGTGGAGTCACAAGATTTCAAGAGTTTTTCATACAAGTCATCAGCTGTTGCATGTCCTAGGAAATCTGATGTATAAAAGCGAGTTGACTCCTTATCTCCTTCCCAGAAGCATATATGTTCATTGAGCTGTTTAGACTTCAGATGGGAATTCAGGCTCTCGTCAAGTAGCAAAAGTGTTACACACTGCCAGTATATGGCACAGCTGCCTAATTTGAATCTTCTTAACTCGATAGTCTGGTGTATGGACTATTCCTTTTTCTTTCTAGGCTCAACAGGCTGGAAGTATTTGGATGCCGTGCTCTCAGTGCAAAGTGTATGAGCTCTATGGCTAATGAATGTTCCAACCTGAAGGTCTTGAACATTGGCAGAGTTCCAAAGATTACAGATGTCTGTGCGACTCAGATGATGTTGTGCTTCAAAAACTTAACATCACTTAATGTAACAGGTCTCAATGCGGTAAGGCTTGGTACTGTCTTCAGAATCTGCTATATATGTAGACAAGACTGGTGCTCTTTCTTTTAACAGGGATATATTTTTGTAATAATGAATTTCTTACCTGTTTAATATAATATTGTTCACTTTCATTCTTTTATTGTTGCGCTATCATTCTTTACGTGCTTTTTTCTAAATGCTGAGATTCTGAAGTGAGACGATTTAAACAATTTGCACACAGTTGTAATTTATAATCCACCACTTCAGAATTTTTGCTTTTGAAAAAAAAAAACACACACACAATGAAAAGCATTTTTCCTGCAATATTTTGGAAGCATGATAAATAATGATTTTTATCAAAAACATGATATAGAATCAAAGAGAACACACACAACAGGGGCCGGTTTCTCAAAACCTGTAATCTAAATAAAAAATGATCTGGGTTGTATAATCCTATATTTTGTGATCGAGATTATCATTTATCCAGATTACAAATAATGACGATTATAAAATTCAGTTTATTTTAGAATGATTTATATCTTTCTTTTTTTTTAAATAGGCCATTATTTATGATATAGTCTAATTCAAAAACTAAATAAGACTGATCATAATTAAGAGTATTAACAAACAGGTTTATTTATTAATTGTTTAAAATAATAATAAAAAAAACCCTCAGACAATTCACTTAATGTTAATGTTTTAATTTGTTTGTCTGGGTTACCTGCGTACAGAACCGCTACGAGGATGCAGAATAATTCTGGACTACATTATTTTGCACAGTGTCGGTATCAATCACAATATATCAGCTATACCAGTGAATGTGTTTTTTTGTTAAATCAGACGTTGTTGTTAATTTACCAGCATGGATACAAAACTTAAGTAAATATGTGAACATATTTGGTGTGTGTTTTCTATCGAAATTCTAACATAATATTTATGTTCTATGATTATTTAAAAGTGAAATCCACCTTCGCAGTAGGATCAAAATGATTTTTGAATAAAAGTAATCCTGTTTGCCTCTTTAAATTCTGAAAAACTCAATTACAACATTTAATTGCGATTAAAAGTGCAATTGGATTACAGAAGTGAAATCCGGATCACAGTAATACCGATCGCATGTTGACATTTTGTAAAACACTATTTTTACAATATAATCCCAATCAAGTGTGGAAATCGGATGACCAAAGTTTTGAAAAACTGGCCCCTGGATATTAAACAGACAAAAAATTAAATATTATGAAATGTAGATGGTATAAAGTAACCCTTTTAACATAGGTTGCTCAAAATGACAATATGTGGAATGGTAATTTGCTGTGTTACCTCTCATTGGGCTCTCATTGTTACAATTATTGCCTGAACACATACCACACAAACATTCCCAAATCTTAGCAGCAGTCTTTTATTGACGTTAGCTTGTTCTTCCTGCGTTGAGTGAAAATTATAAAAATGGGGACTCTGTATTGTTCCATGCCAGTGGATACAATGAATACATACATTAGATAAATACATAAAACATGTGCTCAAGAAGGACAATGTCCACATGCTCCTCACAACTCTGCTTGCACCTGCTGGACTGATTACATAGATGTACAATAAACAGCTTGGCCATTTGGAAATGTATCTTGTTAACTTTACATTAAGTTCACTTATTTGTAAGGATGATGCAGGATTAACTCAGTCATGATTTTCTTTCTGAGTTTATAGTAATGTATTGTACATTTTTAACCAATTTGTGAAAATATTTCTAATATAATTTTATAGATTCGTGATCGGGTTGTACATCACATTGTAAGACAGTGCCCTAAATTGGAGAGTTTAACCCTTAGTTCCTGTCCTTGTGTAACAGATGTCAGCTTGGTTGAAGTTAGCACTTACTTACCCACAATAAGGTAAGCAAAAGATGTGATTTGAGATACTCAAAAAATAATGAATTATTAATAATAATAATAATAATAATAATAATAATAATAATAATTACATTCTTCAGTTGTTTGTACAGCCATTGAGTCTGAACCCTGTTGAGTATCACATGGTTATGATTAGCTTTCAACATGTTTACTAGCCTGATGATGTTACTTAATACACTGTATACTAATGGTGGGGCATTTTCACTGTACTTTTAACAGAGGGTTAGTCACATAGCCAAATGTGTCAGATGACAGACAAGGAAATTATTGTTAAAAGTGCTATAATTAAATGGATTTTGCGGTTGCAGTCAGAAATTTCCTGAGGGCAGAAGGTATCGTGACTGTCAGGTGCATTCCCTAGCCTGCATTGTAACTACAGAATACAGCCTGTTCTGTCTGAATATTTTTGCAGATTTTACTTTTTACCTACATACTTCAGATACTTCGCAGAACATACCTTATACAAGTGGTATGACTTACAGGGGTTTTGTTTTACATTAGTTACTTTCAAACAGCAGCACATATTTTCACTAGTTTTGCACTATATAGGGTCTGATTACAGCTTTACTTTTTACACTCATTAAACGGACATTCCATTCTGTATTCCCAAGGTAAATACATCAATACACTGCGTTCTGCATTCCCCAAGTTTAATACATCCCCAAGGTAAATACAACAATATATAAAGTAGTAAACCAAAAATCTACCCTTATGTCAATGTTTTTTGCAACCAGTTATATGATATATGAACTATTATATAAACACATGGTTCAATGCTTCCAGCACTGTGATAGGAAAATGAGTGTTTGCTGATCTATTGACTACTGATTTTTTATTTTTTTGTTCCATCATTAAGGTACTTTGATGTTAGTGGCTGTAAGAAAGTGACAGACACAGGGGTACAGGCCATAGCGATGAGCTGCCATCATCTTCAGTATCTTGATCTAAGCTCCACTCAGATAGGCAAACGAGGGTAAGAGAATCTTGTGCTAGATACCAGGTCAGTTGTCTGAAATTATGAGAACATGAATTTGAAAAAATGAACAAGTGATTATGCCTGTCTAACGTTTCTTTGATGGATGTTCTAAATACTTCTGACAACATATTTAAACACTATCTTGCAGCTACCTATGTTGAAATGTTGTTTCCTTTGCTACTGGACATCCTAATAAAAATTATTTTGTATAGTATTGCATTAAATTGAGTTTGTAGTTCACGAAACCCTTTCAAGTGTTTTAGGGATGGTTTATTTCATATTTTTAACCAACAAGAACATTTAAATGAGTCAGTCCTTAAAAAGAACCCTTCATTTAAAGTGCTGATTGAATAGAATTTGATGAATAGAGCTCCTGTAGTTGAAATGCTTGTCACTGAATTTTAACTTTATTTTAGTTTGTCTAAATTTAACACCGTGTTTTTATAGTTATGGATGTCTGTAGGATGTCTTTTCTGTTTTGTACTAGTGAGTGTCCACTTTCTATTTGGTCAGTGCTGAAAACACTAGCAAGATAAATATGCTCATTTGATCCAGCTTATTTTCCTTTTGTAAACATAAACTTACTGTGCATGCCTACATAAGTCAATAACATTATATGACTATCTATGTGTTGCTCTGTAGAATTTGTCTCCTGGCTAATTACTGCAAAGAAACCCTGGAATGTGTGAAACTTAGTTTCTGCAAGGACATCACTGAAGATGCTGTTAAAAAAATGTGCCAGAACTGCAAGCGGTGAGTTTTTTTTTTTTTTTTTTTTTTTTTTAAATGCTTAGATAATAAATAAATAATGTTTACTTGTATATAGCACCTTTCATAGTGGACCACCATCACAAAGTGCTTTACAAAATACAAGACTAGGGTGTGTGAACTATGCATCAGCTGCAGAGTCACTTACAACAACATCTCACCCGAAAAACGGAGCACAAGGAGGTAAGTGACTTGCTCAGGGTCACACAGTGAGTCAGTAGGTGAACTGGGATTTGAACCGGGGACCTGTTGTTTCTTTAACCACTGGACCACACAGCCTCCTATAAAGAATTAAATAATTAAAAAAAAAAAACATCCCTTATACTATCTCCCCCAGAAACCAAGGATTTACATATGGATACAAGAAGGTTGCAGTATGCATGGCAAGACACATTATGTATCACATAACATGTGATAATCCTGATGGGCTATACTGAATGATTCAAAACAATATCAAATGATCATTTAATGAGGATATATAATACCTTGATTACAATACAACATATCATGCAAAGAAAGTGTCATGATTCATCAATACACAGTTAATTGTCACACCACCACCTTACATTATGTTGATGTAAACTTACAATGACATCTGTATATGATGGCTGTGGGCATTGTGGTCTTTCTTTTCATGACACTCATACTATACCGCTAATTGTATTTTTGTATGTAAAAATATTGGTAAGTAATTTAGTCTATTTTAACAGATAGATTCATTCCATGACTTATCATATGCTGTGGGGTTTGACTGCACTGTAAAATACTGGTTGGGTTTTCACATGAGTAAAGACAGTGTGTAGGAAAGGCAATGTGCCTCTTATTCCTTATACTGTACTACTCCATTTCTGTATCTTTCACACGTTACATAATGCACCATATTTTTAAAGCCCTACTGTTGTTAATGGTAAATGAGTTAACTGGGTTGGGAATAATCTTCTAATGAAAGGCATATGTACAGCTTTGTGGCTCCAGGCATAGGCCAAGACACCAGCAGAAAATATACAAGCTAAATGACCTGTTGATATCAAGTGAGCCCTGCCTTGTTTAGCTTTACATTAAAATTAATGTTGTTCATCAGCCACTACAAAACACTAAATCATGCATTATGTAGTGAAACTATAAGAAACTGCTGGTAAAATGGAAATATATGAAGAGTAATGAGTTTGCTTTGTTCAGACAACAACATTTTTGTATCATTTCCACCCACCCCTTATAAATGTTTTCAATAGTAATATTTGCCCAGTAATTTTGCATTTTCCCATCGTTTCACCATGGTTATACTATGCATTTACCATAGGTTTTTTTTTTTTTTTTTTTTTTTTTTTTTATATGCTTTACCATACCCCTCTGTTCTTTACAGAGCTTTACAATGCTTACCTTTGCTTTACCATGCATCCACTATGCTTTATTACACTTTGCTATGCTTTTAATATGGCTTTAGTAAACTTTTATAATTGATGGGAGCAGACTTTGCTGTAGTATTGAAGATCTTTTTTTATGCATTATTTTAACATTGACACCAATAAATCATGGTAAAATATAAGGAAACATGATAAAAACATAACTCTGGTAAAGTATCACAATGCAAATTTATAAAATGTGTTTTGATTGGAAATACGCAGTATTCTTCAAATGACAGAACTGCATTTTGACTTTAAGATTAAGGTTTTTTTTTTTTTAAAACATGCTAAATCACTGGCCTTTTTATCTTTCCAGGCTGAAGCTGCTTCACCTGTATGGCTGCATGACTATCCACAACGTGAAGGCTATTCAGGATGTAAATAGGAAGGTTGAAGTGCATTTTGACCTTTCAGTCAGCACTTCCTACAGAATAAAATAGTGAAATATTATTATGTGTGCTTGAAATTCTCAGCACTTTCTGAGTTTTTTCAGATCCTTAATTTCACCCCTGTAGGTTTTTTTTTTTTCTGCATTGTCCTATTTCTTTTGTATATCCACTTTTTTGGTATACCATAATATTCTGTTGTACTAAAATGGGATCTGAGAGTTAATTTCAGATATATCACATAATATTGCTTCAAAAATATCAGACAAAGAGCCAACTTCCCAACATTTCGGTATGTTTAACATACGTGTAACAAAAGTGTGTTTGAAAACAAACGGAGGAGGTACTTACAGGCTTTTGATGCCATGGCAACTACACTGGTTTATTTCCATGTAAATCCATTAATGTGTTGGTGATGTAATTTACTACATAGTTAATGATGTAACAATCTACTATTTCTTTCTATTTAAACCATAAGGCATCATGGTATTGTCTATGTATCTATTTATTTTCTTTATTCATCTGTATTGTACATTATCTAATTTTATTTCTTACTATATATATATATATATATATATATATATATATATATATATATATATATCTTATATATATAAATTTGTACATGTGTAGCTTTAAATGATTAAAAAAATCTTCAGCTGTGTAGAAAGAAAGTATTCCTTTGACATTATATGAAAACTGATGTCATGTGAACTGTAGAAACCGAGACTAAATGTAAGACTTCTCTTTAATGATAGATTATTTCATCATTTCACAACACCCCTACACCATTTAGCTGAGTGTGGTTGTCAATTTTAGAATCAACCCCACCTCTCATGATGTTGATAGAAAGGCAGACAAAACAAAATATTTTTTATAGTGTGTCTATCAAGTAATACGTCTACTTCATACAGAATGGTGCTTTTATAATGATTTACCTCAGACAGATGTTTGCTTTGAACTGTATTTCTTTTAAACTTCCATCTAAATGAGCCTGTGATACTGCTGAAAGACTATAATTGGCACATCAGAAGATTGTTGCTTATATATTAATAGATCAGTAAGAGACAGACTTCCATAACAAAACATTTTGTGTCTGCTGTGTATTTGCGATAGATGGGGCCTAATCATTTTAAATGCTATATCTATATCTCTATATATCTATATATATATATATATATATATATATATATATATATCTATATATTATATATATATACACACACACACCACACCACACACTGCTGTACAAAAGTTTTTTCCTTATATATAGTTAATGTTATAAGCATCAATCATTTAGTTCAGTCTCTCACTAGTGTTTTCAGTTAGTTATATTTGTTTTATTACAACATTACAGCTTAGTTTGGGTGAGAAGAAACCAAGCTTGTTATTTAGCAATCTTTAATTCACATTGATCAGAATCTTCAAAAACTTGTGATCACAACAACTCAGAATATACATGAGCAGCTAATATGAAGTGTTGTAGTACCTACTCCATTCCATCACAATCCGAGGGGGGCATGAGAAGTGTCCAAAAATAAAAAAAAAGTAAAATGTTTTTTTTTTTTTTTTTAATTTATTTATACTGTATACGTGATGTTCTGTAGATGGCGCGGGTTGATTCTACGGTAGTGTAACCCCTCCCCAAAATGTCTAAGACTTTTGCACAGCAGTGTGTGAGTGTATAATATATAAATATGAAATAATCTATCATTAAAGAGAAGTCTTACATTTAGTCTCGGTTTCTACAGTTCACATGACATCAGTTTTCATATAATGTCAAAGGAATACTTTAAAAACATATTTTGTAGTTTCCTTATGGAATACTTTATACCCTATTATATATATATATATATATATATATATATATATATATATATATATATATATATATATATATATATATATATATATATATATATATATATATTGTAAAACGATCCTCACACTCACGGAGTTCGTTGCCCCTTTAAGACCAGACCCAGGACACGGAAATGGATTTTGAAACGCTTACGCGCTATTTTTAATAAACACAAATGAATACAAACAAAACAGAAACAAACACCTAGCTCTCTCTTGGAGCTCTAACTAACATTAACGGGAACCTAACTAAACATTCAAGACGGCTAAGCCGTTTACCTGACACCAACACCAAATACAAACTCACATGGGCTTCACTTCGTACTTCACCTTCGATACGCACACAGACGCACGCACGCACGCACAGTCGGGCTCTTCACTCAGCAGCCCAGAACAGACTGGCTGCCTCTCTTAAATACCCTGCACCTGGCTGTAATTTGCAACTACCATCAGGTGCAGGGGATTACTCAACAATTAAACAATTACACAATTAAACCCCATAATACCCAAATGTGCATTCTCACAAGGTTTATAGCAGGGAAGGATTTTAACCCCCTCCCTGGTACCTTACAATATATATATATATATATATATATATATATATATATATATATATATATATATATATATATATATATATATATTATTTTTGTGAAATAAAATAAATAAAATATGATTTAAACATCCACTTTGCTAAATTTATTCTAAATCTCCAGAATGTAAACTCTTTTTAAGGTTTTGGCGGTTTTGTGAAAACAAGTCAAATACAGTAGGGTGATATTAAATCATGAAGAGACCGCATGCTGTTATGTGCTGTGGAATTTTGCAGACAGCAACATTGTCAAGAGAGGACATAACAGAAGCTCATCAGTCCAGTACAGTCCCCTGAATTGACCAGGTCAGTACTGGAAGAAGTGTGGTCTGATAATTATATTTGAGCATACATGCAATTTGACAAAACACAGACATTAAATTAAAATTATATTTAATGGCTATTAAAATGTTCACATGTACTGTATAATGCACACAAAGTAAGAATAGCCATGGAATTTATTCCCTCCACGGTTTAAGAATTAGAGCATTCTGTAATAGAATACATTGATTACCATGACCCCTGCATGCACATGTAAAAAGCCAAGTCTTAATAAGATCTGTGATGTTTGATAAAAATGTATTACTGTACTTGTAACTGCAAAATTAAAAACTTTTCAGTTACAAATAAGTAATGCAGTAAAGCAATTTGATGTGTTACACAGGGTTCGGGACAGGTCAGTACAGATGGTTGACAACCGCAGCTAACACTGACCCCACATATAACAGTGACCAATAGTGTGTAATGTGCAATACTAAAAAGCTGAATAGCATATAAGTGGTAAACAACAATAATAAAAAAAAAAAACCTACTACACGATCAAAATGGTGTAGGTAGGATGGAGCTCATTCATGTGATGAGCCTTCAAGGTGTTTTTCTGGAGTGATGCGTGATTAATTCCTCAGTTGTTCAGCTTCTAATTTTGTCTGTAAAGTTGCAGATGCAAATCTTTTCAGATGATTCCTCCAGGATCATCAACATCTTTTCTAATATTTAATACAGAAGAACCTGCCAATCAAACACCTTCTATTAGTCATATCTGGTGTCATGCCCATTGTGACTGAAACTTAAGGGACAGGAACAGGTAGATTTGACATATGTTGTAACAGCTAGTCAGGAATGTATGAATTTTAATAATTGATTCAGTCAAGCAAGCCTAGTTACATGCAAAGTGTTTGCAACATGTCACTTACAATAGTACAGTAGTAGTCAACTTTAAGTTGGAAAACAATGTATTTATTCTTAATAGGTTATTCTAATAAATTTAATTTGTTTAGCTCTGTCCCTGTCCCTTAATGTTTGAATAAGTATTTACCCAGCCTTGTTCACCTTTGTCAGTGTATCATGCAAAGAGAACAGAACAAGGTAGGTATCAGCAAAATATACTCCACCCCTCTGCAAGTCTAGAAAACAGTTGAACCACCCGTCTACTTCTTTACCTTTGAAAACGTGGCTAAGAATAGCATCGGTAAAGCACATCTAACCTGGGAGAATGGCCACACTGAGAACTGTCTGTATAAAGAACTGGGACAATAATTCATTTTGGGTATTTTTGTATTTCCTTTAAGTGTATTTTTTCTTTTCTTTTTTTTTTAAATATGAAACTGTGGATTTCAGACGGTGCAGTTTGAATTCTTACGTGGTATCTGCTGTCTTGTTTGTTCCTTACAAACATATAATACTCATTAAAAATAAATAAAGCAGGATCTTTTCATAAACCACATTGGAGGGACAGTTTTCTTGCTTAATGGAGGAAGAAGAGGATTTGGACAGACTGCGCTTTCTTTTTCACGCTTGTGGTGCGAATAATTCGGGGAGGATAGAAAAAGAGGAGTTCTTTTTGGTTTGCTCAGAGCTGAAGATCCAACCCGCTGAGATCGAGTCTATTTTTACCAAGCTGGACGTGGACAGGGACGGATCAATCAACTTTGAGGAGTTTGCTAACGGATTTGAAGGAGTATCAAATCTGATCGACTTGGGAAGGATGGCAAGCGATAATGTTGGAGATAACTTCAGACTGGCATGGGAGACATTTCAGCAGAGACTTGGGGAAGAGGCGAAGTTCATTCCGAGGTGAAATATACCTGATTGACATACCGTATATTTTGTATACAGTAAGGCTTTTGTGGTTATTAATTCTGCAAAGCTATTATTATTATTATTATTATTATTATTATTATTATTATTATTATTATTATTATTATTAATCGACCCACGAGGAAATGCTTTTCGTAACGTCTTTCATAATCTTTTCACAATTATAAAATAAACAGAAAGACTTTATAACAGATGATTCTGAAAGAGTTTACGTAACAACGGTATAACCAACTGCATAACCTTAAAATCTGTATCAGGGCTTACTGAACAATCAGTCAGTGGAAAGTTTTTGTTCTGATCGTCCTTTCTTAGTTAATAATTGTTTGCAAACCTGATATTGGAGTAATGTATGTATGCCTAGGAACAACCCAGACCACAAGCAGTTTTCCATTAAACAGTGAATGATTACATTCCTCGTCCTTTGTAAATCGATGCAAATCATGGCAAGTAAAGTAGATTAGAGACATAGCTTCCTTTTTAACAATAACATAGTATTTCCTAAAGGATAACTCATTTTAATTATACAGAGTTGGATTCAGTATTTTTAAAAATATGTGGACTATAATTAAGAATCTTAAACGTAATTAAGGATGTATTACTTATATGTTTTTGAAGTTAATCTATACAGTATGGTCGCCACAGACAGTAAATTTATGAATACTGGAATGTTCTCAATATAGCGAATCCATACTGCACACATTGAAAACCTAAATTTTGATCGCGCAAACCGTTGCTTCAATAAAGAGGTAGGTTGAATAGCAAAGGGAATGCAACTTTGCCTTATGAAGTGCGGTTGATTTAATTAACCAGTGATTCTATTACGCGATGAATTCATTCATAAATGTTTAAGAGCCCTATTTAGATTACTGCAGTATATAGGGGATTTTTAAATATTTCATCACACATGGGTTCTATTTCTTTGACAACTAGCTTCAGATAAAATGAATACAAAACATACTGTGTATACATAGTATAAACTTTTGTGTTTTTGAGAAGCATTTTTCAATTTTAAGTACATCACATTAAGTAGTTTAGGTCTTTTTTTTAGCTACAGAATGTAACCTTAATATTTTAAACGTTCTGTTGTAGGGGTAAAACCAGATGCAGAATGTTTTGTGAGCTCACAAATCTAAACGTTGCATTGGAAATAATTGTGCTCGGATTTAATTATGCAATTATGCATTATTTTAATAATTATAATATACTGCAGTTCTCCACTTTATATATAAACTGCATTCTATTCATACAAAATATAGTAAGTGGGAAATTTACTGAACAGTATATGTATGCACAGAGATAATAATCTTTGGACTGTAAAGATAAGCTTCAGTGTGAAAATCATTGAAGAGGTTCTACTGAACTGTTTGAATAGATGATAATCAGCTGGCAAACAGAAGGTTTCCACATGGGGGGATAACCAGAAAAGCAAATGCAGTTAATTATTACAAGAATAGCTTTTTGTGGCTCAGTATTCATTTAAAATAAATAAATAAGTAAGTAATAGAATACAATTACAAATCTTACTTTATATAACACTCTTCTTGTATCATTTAATTGTTATCAGAATGGTACATTGTTGGCTGTGGGCTGCATAGGAGGGAGACGGTTAGTAAAATATTGTATTTTGGTTACACCCTCGCTGCACAAATCCTTTCTGACTGAAACCTATTATAGGTTAAAAAAAAAAACACTGACTCTAGTAGCAGACCAGTGGAGCTGGACATGGAAACTAGGATAGAAAGTGGTTGCTGACTGAGGGCGACGATGCCGAATCATCCAGGGGCAGAGGACCCAACAACCAAAACAGGATAGAAAGATGGTCACTGACTAAGGGCAACGATGTCGACACAATGAAGGGGCAAAGGACCCAGCAACCGAAACATACGAGGGTTATGACTCGGGGAGCCGCCCCTCGGGAGGAAGACGGTCCCGGTAGACCAGGACACAAACGGAGATAGAGAGGGAGAGGTACCCAGCAACTGAGACTTCTGTAAAGGGGCGCTCATTAGACCCCCAATTGGCCGAGACTGCACGCTGCCTGGGACCTGAAATAAGGACAAGGCATAGAGGTTAATATGGGACTCGAGCATGGAGTAGCCACATCCTGAAAGTAAGGCAGAGTATAGAACAGAGCCTTGAGCGAGGTAAGATAAGTGCAGGAGCTGCGAAAGGCCAGACTGTGGCAGGGGATTCACTCTGGCTCATGTGGTGAGGACCTAGCCCTGAGGTCGGGGAAGTGAGACTCACTTGCTCCCAAAAGGGTGGACCCCCCGGCTCCTCACGAAATCTCCCACACCTTGAGATGAACAAAAGACAGGACATGCCAGCGCATAACATAAACAGAAGACCAGAAGGACAAAAACGGGACAAACAGAGGGATGGTTAGTAATTTAGTTGGATGTGACTATGTGTATACCTGCTGCTCAGTGGAGAGGAAAAACCCCCTTGAGGCTGATTAGGGGAAAACCTCTGGTGGCCCCGGCAGACAGGAAGCCCTCACTCCGGGCATACTAGCAATTTTAAAATGAGCAGCAACTATATCAGAGGAGGATGAATGAATGTAGGAATCCACCGCAGGAGGACCAGCTCCCCACATTCATGATCAGGCTATGATTGATGTTGGCCCTCGCTGAGGAGGTGGCTGTGCCTATACAGAATGATGGGGGAGGGGGGGTGGATTCGAGGAGGAAGGCCTGCTCTGGAGGCGAGGGTGGAGTCGAGGAGGCCTGCATTGGAGGCGAGGGTGGAGATCCAGTGACGAGTGATAGGAGTGAGAGGTATCAATGAACAGAGAGTATGGAGTGGGGGGGGGTGCAGGGTTTCCTGCTGGGGAGATACCTTGACATTGAAAAGAAAGGGAGGATAGGGGACTTGATACTTGATGGCTTAATGAACTGCCAACGCTGAAATTGATCCGTCTTGGAGGTATGCAGCCAAATGATGAAGTAAGCATGGAAGGCTGCCGAGAGGCAGATGATCGCCATAGGTTGATCCTTGTAGGGGGAGAAGTGACCTTTCCCATGAGTGGAAATGAGCAAATGGAGAATGTCCGTTGATATAAACAGACAGGAAGGTGAGGCAGGGTGAAAGAATCCCACGAAGGGTCAGGCAAACTGCTGAAATAGAGAGACTGGAGGGAGATGGAGAGAATCCCTAGTATGGACCATGAGAGCTAGGATCCGGTTTTGATTGAAGGAAAATGATTATTCGATTCCTGGTGCAGAAGGTTGAAAACACTGAGCAGGCTGTAGAATAGGAAGCTCTTGAAGAAGGGGCGAGGTCTGCAGACGTGTAATGTTGAGCAGATTGAAGGAGGTTACTGAGAGTAGGATTCAGTCGAATAGCAGCTGAAGAAGCTAGGGATTCTGAATGGGGGTTGTGGAAGCAGATGGGACCAGCTGATGGAACTTGGATACCGAAAGTAGAGGCAGAAGGAGAGCTGGAACTGAACGCACATATGAATTGGCTGCTGGGGACGCGCAGCGCCTTTTGCGCCCCATATTCTGGATACAAGGGCAGAGAGATGAGTGCCACCATTGTATGTGTTAGTTAATATGGGATCGATCAGCGGTTTTCTGCTATCATGTCTGCTTCAAATGGAAAAGGTGAACTCACCTTCAGAGGGTTGGGTTGGCAAATCCAGTTATTCTCCTAATATTGGAACTCCTTAACTCATAATGAAGACAGATTTCCAGTCTCATACCACATCTTTCACCATATATTAATGCAGTAACATTTGAGAGGATGAGTGGATATATGACTAGACTGCTGAGGAAGTCAGGTGCCCTGTATTTTGATTAGATGGGGATTAGCGTTAGCCTTGATTGTGGAAATGCTGCCACGATCTGCGTATTGGAGGAAAGCTGGAGCATTGGAAGCTCTGGAGAAGTACAGTTGCAGATTTAAACAGTAAACTAAAGCAACTTTTGCATGCTGCACTAGTGAGCAGATCTGAAGAGAGATGGGTGATCTGCTGTAGTGAGGAGTGATTAACAGTAGAGGGCCGGATCTGCTGAAGCAGTGATCTGTAATAGTGAACGGAGTACTGCCATCGGTCTATTATTGGTCTTTGAGTGTTAAGGCAGATTTAGGTGGAGCCAGAGATGGGGCTGCTTGGGGCAGAGATGAAAAGTGCAGAGGTCTGAGACCACTGCAGAATCTGAGAGGATGAAGAATGCGCTGCTCCGAGGCTTCTGCAAAACCTATTTATTTGGTTGGGAGCAGTTTATGAGAGTATTGACTATTGGGGGTAGGAGGACATTGACAGAAACGTTGATAATTGTAGGACATGGTTCCGCGTCTGGCTGGCGGCTCGAGTTGATGAAATGATGACTTTGAAAGTGGAATAAAGTGCCTTGATGAGCTGGTTGCTTTGGAGGAGCGGAGGTGAGGAAACACGAATCTGGGAACAGGGATAAGTCGCAGGAATGAATGCCTAACTCAGGGAAGCTAGAAGTTACTGATGGTAGATTCTGAGGATCTCAAAAAGCAGCTGAGCGCATTGCTTCATGATCAGGTTTTCGAAGAGGGAAAAAGTTGAAATTGAAGAATGTCAGTTGATATATAGGTAGGGAACAGGTTGAGGCAGGAGGGGAACTCCTGAGAATCCCTCAGAGTGACAACGGACTGCAGGAATGGATCGAAAAGTTGGAGTGTGCGAGCTTCGCAGTGATAGCAAACCAGCTTAAAGACTGTATAGAACTGTGTTATACTGCCATCTAGAGGTTATGCTTGGTATTAAACCATTGGCTTTAGTGAAGCAGGGTAGAGTATAATTGGTTACTGTGATTAAAATCCTTGTCTATGTAGAACAATAATTGCATATTCTTTTAGATTTCAATAAATATATTCAATACATGTTTTAGGAGAGAGAGTTAGTCATGCATATGAATAAGTTAACACAGTATTTAGATGTCACGATTCGGCAAGTTGAACGCGCCCTCACAGGTTGTGAAAGTGCAGCAACAGGAAACCAGAAGATTGCAGTACTGAGGCACGGAGCTCGCAGTGCCTGATGAAGCTGCCTGGTCACCATGGCAACCTACAACTCCCCACAGTCACTCAATGAGGACGTTGGATTGTTAACCATGGTTTGAGAGGCGCCGGCGGAAAAGTTGCAGTACAGCAGTGTCGTTGGAATGGCGTATGAAATTTGTCTTTTAAAACGTTGAACGTAGCTGATGGAAATCTAGGGCAGGTTCTTCTGAAGGAACGATAAATTGTGCTGACTCTGTTAGCTAGGGGAGGGGTGCTTGATTGCAAGCTAGGAGTACAGAAAGATTCAGCTGACAGAGCTTTGTGGTGGATTTAAATAGAGGAGCTATGGCAAGGCAATCACTGACGATGGGAATGTCGATATCTTGTTGAAGGAACTTTGAAAGTTTTAGCGGAGAGCCAGTCTTTCTAATAAAGACGCAGACAAGTTGAGTAATGAAGCTGCAGTTTGGATGGCGCTGTTGCTGGGCTGGAGGCTGGATGGAGCAGGAAAGACTAACGTTGGAGCTCCTGCAGCCGAATAGAGAAGCTGAATGATGAGAAAAATCACTGGAGCAGGTAATTGATAATATCTTGGGAGCTCTGCGCAGAGAAGTGACCTGCAGTGAAAGGCAACAAAGTTTAGATATTAGCGGTGAAGCATTAAATGACGGAGTCTGAGTGTTTGCTATAAAAACGAAACGCTAGACAGCGAAGGTGCAAGTGATCAGGGCTTAACGTGGGAGTGACACCACTATGACGCTGGAGCAACGTGAAATAAAGAGGATTTAATTCTATTTTTTTAGATATGTTGTGCAACAACTAGGGAGTTAATCAATCAGAGAACAGCTTCAATGTACGTGGTCATTATAATGACAAAAGAAAATATAATACTTGCTGTTGAAAAAATACCCAGAGCTATATGACAAAGGTAATCGCAATTATAAAGATACAGATTTGAAAGATAATATATAGAAGTCCATTTTGAAGGAACTGAGAAAGCCTAGTATATATGATTTATTGCCATATATGTTGAAATACCGTCAGAGAAGACAAGTAATTTCCACATCATATTGACGAATATGTACCAGTCTTGATCATAGTTTTTTCTATAGCAATTTTTAACAGATCTGGCAGTTTTCAAACCTGTCCCGTCGCCTCTGTGTTGCTTCTGGTGTGTACGGTCATGTCGCATCATGTCTGGTGTGTGGCAGCCTTTACTGTTTAATGTAGACCCCATTATGTTGTTTATTTTGCTGCTAACTCTTTACATGATCAAATTTTACATATTTAAATACACATTTATTATTTGTATTATATGAATAGCGTTATTATTTGTTTTGTCTTTATTTTACTGCATCACTGGTTGATGGTACTTGACTGGTATATGACTGTAGAAATGACAGTAACATCTTATTTACAATATAGGCAGTCCTCACACTTTCGACACAATTGGTTGCAAGTCGAAGCGTTGTAAGTCGAAGCACATATTCCCGTAGGAACAATGTTATAAATTGGGGTTATGTTCTTGACTCTTCAGCCAGATAATATAGTTTTACAAAAATGACCCGTTATATTGTACTTATGCAAATGTTTATTTAACTCGATACACTCAGCCTGGGGGATTACGTGCATATTACACAGACACCTACCTGGCTTGTTTAAAAGTAGAGACTCTGGGCTTTCCAATGACGTGTTCAGTGTGTGTATGTGGTTTACAGCTTTGGTTTCGTTTTGAGTCAGTTGCTCTTATCAGTCATTATTAACAGCAAATACATTAAAAACAAAAAAACAAAAAAACAGTTACATGCATAAAATAAGTAAATAAATAAAGCACTAGACTGAGTCAGGGCGACCACGGCAGGTACTGCAGTTCAGACACCGCGGATGCGCACATGACGCATGGCTTGGGTCTCGCCGTGTAGTAAATGCCGTATCAATGTCGTTAAGTTGAAGCAGGGTAATAATGCAAGAGAGTCGTAAGTGCCGTGCATCATGTCGAAGCGTCGTAAGTTGAGGATCGCCTGTATGTCAGTCTTCCAGGGAACAAAGCAAAATAAGTTTTGTAGGAAAAACTTTTCTATTTGCAGGTGCCTCACACAGGACGAGGCAATTCACACAAAGAGGCGGAGGGCAGGCGTGATCCCAGGACCTCTCATACTAAAGCATAGTGGCGATACCACTGTACAAAGCCCTGCAAGCCCTGCTGCTGCCTTACCCCATGCACACTACTATATATATATATATATATATATATATATATATATATATATATATATATATATATATATATATATATATATACACACACACACACAACAATTCTTGTTTATAGTATTGCTGTGAAGAGTTAGTAATGGTTGTGAGTCAGCAGCAACAACAGTTAGTAATGTGTTAAAAGTTCTTACAGTAAAACATTTTTTTAAATCATTTTGTTTTAGGATAGACAAACATTTGTACAGCATCTGGTTCAAGGCACCTGACATTTTCTAATGTTTGAGGGGTTTATCACACACATCTTTTGTTTGAATTAACTTCTGACCACCACCTTTGGAGTACCTCCAATAAGGTGCTGCCAACCTGCTGGAAGGCCCTCATCTCCTAAGGTTTCTCACTTGGACTGTAAGACTGGGCCTTTATCCAAATTACATACACAAAGCAAATATCTAACTTCTGTGCATAACTCTCTAGAGTGATGTTTAACATTAAGCCCTTATTGATACTGTTGCTATGTAGTGTTTCGTGCATTATTAGTAATGTTTTGTTATTGTTGTTGTTGTAGAACTGAACAAGTTGCTACCTTGCACCAGAACATCAACCTAACAGAACCCAGACTGGTCCATCACTATGAGCGGGTCGTCATGAACTTCATTCGAGAAATTAAGCTGCAAAACTCAGAAATGGAGAATCTGGCACTAGCTGTGAAAAGGTAAATAATAACGTGCTCCTTGAATCTTAATGCAGACACATAGTTGAGATAATGTACGGAGGGAACCTGTTTTTAATTTTTTAGGATTTTGTATTCAGAATCACTATTGATGCTGTTATTATACCATACATTATTCAAAAAGATACAGAATACTAAAATCTATGAGTATGCTAGTTTTGTGACAAATAAATATTGAAATGTCACAAGCTAGGTGGGAATAGGTTACTACACTATGCTGTGGCACAAAGGCTGAAAATGTCTTGGCTTTTAATCTGCTCTTATGTAACATGTAATTATCATGATTTAATCTACCTTTATTAATTATGAATACAAATCTGCATATAAATTGCATTTCCCTTTGAATACACAGGGCCCAGGATAAAGCAGCTATGCAGCTGAGTGAAATGGAGGAAGAAATGGACCAGCGGATACAGGCATCTGAGAACAAAATTAGACAAGAAGTAAGTACTATTAAACCGGGATACAGTCATGCCCCTTTTTAAAAAGCTCCAGAATTGTCATGTGAACCTTACCACAGCTGATGTGTTTGTTCTGGGCTATACTGGAACCCCACAGTGCTACTCAAAATCAGTGGTTTCAGCATGTGGTCCCCTACTTATTAATACACAGGGAATTAGCTTGGAGTTGAACAGTTGGCTTTTTCTGGCAGGGATACAATTGCTCACTGCTACACAGAACACATGCACACAAACTGCCTGGCTCCAAGGGCTTTGCTGCATTGAGGGTGGAGTGTCTTTAGTGTCCAGTGCAGCTGACACCCTTTTAAAAAGCTTAATAGTTTGTTAAAGATTACGTGGATTCATAGCTATTGTTTGCAAAAGCAGTTTACTGTGAGTGAAAAGCTGGGGTAGTGATACAAGCTAAAAAATAGGAGCATAAATTAATGGATTGTACCCTCATGCATGCAGTATATATATATATATATATATATATATATATATATATATATATATATATATATATAATATTAGAACCATAAACATTAGTCTTACATTATAATAAATGCAAAAGATGATTTTTTTTTTCTGCAGTTAAGCATTTGATAAAAACCAGTGCAGCAGATACTTAGTTGTTTAGGAAAACAAAAGCTTAGTGATGAGGCTAAAGAGATCCAATCCCAACCAGTGCACCCTTCTCTACAATCATTTTGTTGAGCCGATCAGAGTACTCTGGTTACCCAAGCCATTTTATAATATGCATGATCTTCTGAGTGAAATGTAGTTTTTTAAATAAATGAGCAAATGCATTCTATTGTACAACGAGTTTTGAGCAATCTGGGGTTGAATAGCTATTTTGTATGCAGCATAAATATGTTGTTTTTATTATGGAATCTGATCCACAATTATTCAAAACCCATGACAGAATTACCAGGCAAATTGCATTGTTCCAAATTATGCTTTGCTAAGCTAATGCATAACCACACAATATTTGTGTTTAACAGAATATGTTAATGTAGACACCTATAATGTTGTGCATATTGTAAGGTTTTAGAATATCTATCCTAAGTTGTTAATGTTTTTTTTTTTTTTTCCCCTGCCATATCAATGGAATGAGTTGCATAATCTTTAGAAAAGGCATGCATTCACAAATAATTCTGCAAATTTACTGACTGAAATTCAAGGTTGCTAATAATATTGATAACAGTCCCCTTTTACAATAAAATGCACCAGTTTATGATGCAACCCCATGCCCCCCCCCCCCCCCCAACCCCCCCCCCCCCAAAAAAAAAAAAAAAAAAAAAACAAGGACACACCCTCGGTGTCCTCATAGTTACAGCTGTACATAGGGTTGCAGATTGTGGATTCAAGATGGAACCATTGACATCTCCAGTCTGATGGTGAAAACAAAAAGAGATCTAGCTGCTTCATGTTGTTGCGCAAATGATAATGTAGGAATAAAAAATATTGAATGATGAATACTGAGTAATAAAGACTTACACACACCTTTATTTCCAGTATCTTCTGTTCATTTGCTTGACTCATTACTCGCCTTATCATACCAGGAGCAGCTGCTCATACAGTTAAACTGTCTAATCTCTGGAACACTAGAAAATTCCTAGGCAAATCATTTAATCAAATCTGTAGGGAATTACAGAATGCAGAAAAGGGCTGCAGACCTTTCTGACAGACATCAGTCTGAAAAAATATAGTAATTGTTATTATTGCCCATTATTTTTTAATATTGTTGCAAATAAATTATAGCGTTCCTTTTTTTTTTTTTTTGGTGAACCCTTATCTTGTGCATGACGTGAACTAAAAGTATTACTCTATATTATTTACATTTTTAATTCCAGGACTCATGTTGTTTGCCAACTATATTGAATTTCAAGTCAACCATGTAATCAATCAGGTGTCACGTTAAACATTTAAAAAGGTTCATTTTAATTATGTTCGATGTTCCCGATGTATATGTAAGCAGTAAGACAAGACAAGGTGTTGGTTGTGGTAGAATATCTGCATGTCCATGGGCGTAGTAAGGCACAAGGCTGTAGGCCAAGTGCCAAATTTGGAAGCGACAAATTTAAAACCACTTTTAAAACTATGAAATGAGCCGTGTTTGCTATTTTTTTTTTACAGTGTGAGCCATTGTGTAATAGGAATAATGCACTCCAGGTTGTGTGTTGAGCTGGGATGACATCACTTCTCTCCTTTAGTGTTTTAGACAGGCTTCACCTTGCGATCAGCAAGACATTTATCTTGTTTTAGTAACAATGTGAATGCACTTGTCTTTGTGTTATATACAATCCATGGTGAAAGAGTAAGTAACTTACCATGATTATATATATATATATATATATATATATATATATATATATATATATATATATATATATATATGGATATATTTTCAAAAATATCTGGATATATTTTTTGAGGTATATCACCCACCGCTACATATTGGACAGCTTGTTAGTTGTCCTTAAAGTAGCCGTCCGGATGTACCAGGGTTCTATTACTTAATTAGAAACCTCAGAACTTCCATCCACTAACCCACCAACCAGGAAGCTACATTCCAGGGCTGTACAACATGGTATATCGGAACTAAATATTTTAAATATTATGGACAAAGTGTGACCTAAAATGCCTGTCATAATATTTGACTTTTTGTTTCTCGGTGACAAACACCAAATTCTTTGGATTCATTTTGGTTTACTGTTTATCAGAGTGCTATGGTGGGGGGGGGGGGGGATACAATTCAAACACAGAGAGTGCTATAAAATAATTAATTAATTATTATTTTGTTTGTTTCAGGAAGCCAAAAAAGCTGAAGCTGCTCTAGGTGACCTCAAGCGTCAGTATGATTCAGAAGTTTGTGAACTGCAGGTCAAAATGAAGAAACTAAAAATGGTAATCACAGTACTCATGATCAATATGACAGAACATTAACCTTTTTTAAGTTCTACGAAATTACATTCTCTATTGTCATTTGCTCTACTGACAACAGTTTATATACCTTAAAGAACATTTTTGACTATTCTACAATATACTAAGCATGTTAGTGTTTTTGAAAATGATCTTTGTAATACATGGTTTCACAAGTTTACTGACAGGAATGAGAAAAAAACAAAGAAAAAACGATGTCCTGTATAATAATGAAATTGGACAGTAGACCATGTAGAAGAGGAGGGTACAGTAGGCACCTTGGTCTGGATTTGTTTACTCCCCCATAATCAATTTCTTGGAAAGTGCCCCCTCAAATATCTCACTCTAAAGAACATGCAATATGAAAATCAATGTTGTTTAAGAGTAAACTTATCTAAATGAAATAAAGCATGCCTTACAGTTACTTTACAGGTCAAAAAGGGCCCCTTGTATCTTAGGGGGCACAGCTCCATCGCATAGCAGATCAACCAGGATGTAATAAAACACAAGATCAAATGATTGTTTAATTGTGGTTCAAAATATAATGCAACAGTAGTTATACCTACTGAAACACTAAATTAATTTGTAATGCTTTACTGTGTGCAATGGCTCAACAGCATTACATACTGAGTTAGTTTATTCTTCTGTGAGTGACAAATCTAGTAAATCTTGAAAACAGCTATCTAATGTGACTAATTTGTGTTTTTTCTCTAACAGGTAGAAGAACAATACAAACATATCAATCTGAAGGACGAAGTAGTTGGATTAAAAAGGAAAATCAATGTATTAATGCTGGTAAGACTTTTCTTTTGTGATATTAGTTGTATAGCCTTAGGAATTAACCCCATGAAATTGTTCTTCAGATACAAAAGGCTCTGCCTCTTTATTTCAGGAAAACCAGCAACTGAAAAGAGAACTCCTTGGGTCTCAAACAAACATTGCATTCCTTCAGAGTGAGCTGGATTCTTTGAAGTGTGACTACACCAATCAGAGTATGAACCTGGAACAGTAAGAGACGCTTCAGTAATAAATACCATAGCACACTGCTAACAAAGGAGTTAGATTTGGTACCAGTACATTGTATTTCATTAAACTTTTCACTGCGATATCTCAGGAAACCAGTTTTTTTACTTAGGCATGAGCATTTGTTAGGAGGTATTAGTCTACAAGCTGTGGATATAGGATATTGTGACCTAACTTTTCATGAAAACAACTGTGTGTCCCCTGGACAGGGATATATAGGCTACTAACACCTTGATTCAGTGGCCTTGAGACCTGTGAAATACATGTGTATTAAGTATTAAGTATTAAAAAACAGCAAAAAAAAAAGTTAGACACTAGATCAGGGCTTCTCAAACTCAGTCCTGGGGACTCCCTGTGGCTGCTGGATTTCATTCCAACCGAGCTCTCAATTACTTAACTAGACCCTTAATTGAACTAATAATTTGCTTAATTAGACCTTTTTACTTGTTTTCAGCTCTTAAACAGTTGCAGTTCAAGTTACTTATAAAATGTTATAGCTAACTTGAAATATGCAACTGTTCAAGAGCTGGAAAAGGTCTAATTAAGCAAATTAACTAATTGAGAGCTTGGTTGGAATGAAAACAAGCAGCCACAGGGGGTCCCCAGGACCAAGTTTGAGAAGCCCTGTACTAGATTATTTGTTTATTGTTGTCTTTAATTAGTTCTCCCATTGTTTAACATTTTATAACATTACTGTGACTTGAAATAACTTCTGTATATAGTAAGAGAAAATAGCAGCAAGAATGTTGTTTTATATTGAGCACATAAAAGTACAATGTACATGTGGTATTGAATAATATATTTATTATAAAGTCAATTTTAAGATACACACAATTTAACACCAGGTGTCCTTTAACATTAACATAAGAACCTAAGAAAAGTCTGAGAATGAGAAAAGGCCATTCAGCGTTGTTAGCCCAACATTTTCCTTTACTGAGGGGAACTCATATAAAAGCACAGAATCTCGGCTTTTTTTTAAATGTCCCCAGTGTTTCACCTGGTAGTATATTCCATGCATGTACACCATTTTGTGTGAAAAGTGTTTCCTAAAGAGAAAGTACAGGAAACTGCTTCAAATTAATTGCATGTTTATATTTCCCTTAATATGGTCTGGTGTTTGCAAATGGTGTTTCTTGATTCTGTTGCTCCAATATTGAAATATTGTTTCTCTAAAGCTTCCTTCACCTAGATTTGAGCCTGTCTTGAGAATCCTAGATGCTGGGATTAACATCCTTCCCCATACAGTTCAAATCATGTGACACCTGCTGTCTCTATTTATGGTATATAGTTTACATATTTGTAAGTGGGGCTTGCGCTGTTCAAAAAGCAAGACTGTTAATACAGATACAATACAATAAGCAAAAGTTAAAACAAACCAAAAGTTTGGTAAAGACAGATTTAGAAAAAATGAATAAAGCTCAATATGTGAGTAACAGAACCCAGAACCACTCACATGACAAACACCACAAAACAGTAAGGGGAATGTAAAAAAACCATCGCAATGGCATCTGAAGCTACTTATACTTTAACTGAGTCATCAGCATTTTACTCTAACCACTGAACTACTTGTGTTGGAATTTGAATTGCAGTATTTATGTTTGGTTTAAGTCAGTTTAATTCATTCGCGTGGAATCAAATCGGGTGCTACGCAAATATCATTTACAGTCCCAAATGTTTTCAAAGCCTTTTTGTTTTGACGAGACACAAGGAAAAGGGTTTAAAAATCAAGTTTGGACTCAGAAGTCTTTATAATGACACCGGATATCCTGAAAGTAAGACTGCTGTTAATTTCCATGGAGTACTGCTTACAGCACTGGGGTTTAATCTCTATGGCAACTGGTAACGACAGCTGAAAGGCTCACCATTTCCGTTGTAGTATAGCTAAATTGTATTTATGCTCCAATGAACAAAACCTGACTTTTTTTGTTTTTCAGGGATAAAGCAATGATAAAAGAGTATACAGATGAAAGAGATAATCTTGCCCGACAAATAGGGATACTTCAGTAAGCTTCCTTCAATCTTTCTATTGATAAATCCCTGTTTTCTGCTAGTTTGTACTTAAAAACGCTTGTTTTTTTGTACATACTTAGAGATGTCTGTTTTAATGACCAAGTTAGACGGCTGGTAATTTTTTGTACTGCTTACCAAGCAATGCTGTTTGTTCTCATCGCTGTACTGAGTTTATTTAAAACTAATAGATTCCTCATTAAGTTATCTGTTAGTTTATAGAATTCTGTACAGTACTACACCACTACACTGGAAACACAGGGTTCATAGCACAATGTAGTTAGATGTACCTGTTTTTGAAGTGCATCCTGTTTTCTTAATTGCTACATCCTACCTTATTGCATTAGTCAAACACACAGGCTCACCAGGAAACTACGCACAGGTCACAGACTTATAACCTTGCAGCTTTCTGGCATGCCAGCGATCCTGATGTTTTACATTACCTTGTTGCTTTATTAGTGGTCTTATTTACAAAGCTTTAACTTGAGAGTTATGTAAACAGTATCTTCTCAGTCTTTTTTTTTATTAATTAAATATATTTGAATATTCATGAAACAGTTCTAGACTGTTGTTAAAGACAGTTAAATGGGTATTTAATTAAAACATTTTTTTTTATTTAACTCATGAGTTAAAGCTTTGTTTGTTTATTTCTATTTGTTTTATTTACTTTTTAGACATATTTTGAGTTTAACAAATTCTAGACAAAGAAAACATGTTCAGAGCCTAGCAAAGAAAATTCCATTGTGTTTGAATAAATCCTCAATGACTTCCCATTCCTTTATTCTTTAAAAGGTCAGCTAACAGGAAACTCCATGACAGCAATGATGGCCTAAGAAATACACTGGAAAATAGTTTAAGCAAATACAATAAATCTCTGGTAAGAATCGCAGCTTAATATGCATCGTGTAATGACACTTCATGTCAGTGCCGTCATTTTTAATATCCAATACGTGGTTGCATGTATTTTTATACTTTGTACATGGTTTTTAATTAGAAATTTGTCTTTGAACTATATATTGTTACTTTTGTTATTGGAAGCACTGTTAGAAAATTAAAATTGAGTTATTAGCAGGGTGTATGTTAATGAATATAAACCATAATGGCCCTTCTAAATTGCTCTGGCAAAATCACCTAGAAGAAAGTTTTAGTGTCTTGTCGTTCTGTCTCCAACTCTTAAAGAATGAAAAACAATGCTTAAAAACATGAAAAAGTTAACAAAGCATGAGGCAAATTCATTAATTTTTACAAAAATGTTTTATGTTCTAGCGTATTCATAACACCTCCCCAGGAAATACGATTTCTCATTCGAGTCCGAAATGTAGTGGTCGTCAATCTCCATTTTATGATCGGTAAGACATGTTTGTTTTTTATCTAAGGGGTTAGTTTGCCATCAACATTAAAAACATTAGAATTTTATCCACGGGTAAAAAGCATATATATATATATATATATATATATATATATATATATATATATATATATATATATACACACACACACACACACACACACACACACACACACACACACACCACTGCCAAAAATGAGTGGCATTTCACCTATTTCCTTTAATATATTTGGGGATGAAAATCCACATAACTGGTACAACACCAACTTTCTGAGTGAAGACAGCAGTCCATCTGAAAAAAAAAAAAAAATAAAATAAGTACACAAGCAAGAACAGACACAACAGTTGATGAGGAACAGCTAAATGAAATAGAAGAAAACAAAGATTGAAAAAAATAAATAAATAAATAAAAAATAAAAATACAGGATGGGCTGGTTAATGTACTTAAAGAAAAAAAAAATATGGACATTCATTTTATGGAAATAAATCCAAAAAAATTTTATCATAAGGGGATTTTAAGCCAGTGCAAGAAGTAAGGACCAGTATTCAGTCTCCAGTTTTATAACGCTGAGTTGGACTAAACACATATTTTAACAGTAGAAGTTTTAACATCTCTGCTGACAGCGAGTTTAAAACCAGCAGTAATGTATTCATGTCAGTCAGGAAAACTCTTAGAAAAGCAGGTAACGACAAGGCCAGACACGACCCCCCGAATTACTGGCCTGGATTTTAAACATCTGCGGGAAACTGAGGTAATGTCCCCCTAACACCACAGTCGGGGTGGTGCATCAAGTCTGGTTCTATCGTCAACCTAATCTGGCACGACTTGGATGCGAAGGTGTCTGACAAATAACAAAAACATATTTTGAGATCTAAAAAAATGAAAACATACTAGAATATGTGTAAACTTTATGGTAAATGCTTGTATATAGCGAGTTAACAAACTCACTTCAAGATCTGGCTTCAGTCTCTCTTGATCAGCTGCTCTCCTGACTTCCTTAGTGTAATTTGAAACTCCGCCCATCATCCAGTTGTACTCAGCCCTCTGGTTTCTAGTCAGATGGCACTTTCGAAATTCACAATAAACGAACATGTGCAATTTATTTTTAATACGCCAGCAATGAATTTAATTAAATTAAATTTGAGCCTTTATTACACTGCGGATATATACACTGTAAAAGTTTCTGGTTTTGTCTTAATTTAAATTTGTTTTAATTATTGGTTATTATTTTTCTTCCCACAAATGACATGTAGCCGTGTTATAAGCGGTATAAGCTGTGAGGTTCCGATGATATATACCACTTCTGGGGTGGTTAAAGGCCACCCCAGCATGGTCTATATCATGGAAACTGCACGGCCCGTCGTGGTTTATACCTTACATATATATTGCTTTGTGCTTTTCAATCTAGAATTTAGAAAAAAAATATTTAAAAACATTTAAAGTGGTTAAAACATTTGCACAACTCTTATTCATACAATGTGATCTGAAACGTACATGTCACCAGATAATTTCTTCCATTCTTATTCATAGTTCATCTAACCTCTCCAGGTCCTCTCACTCTTCCTACATGGATGAGGACTGTGATATGCTGGCAATGTGTGACCCGATGCGTAGTGCAAGCTGTGAGGTGGAGAGCCTAGCAGAGAGCTGCTTTGACAGTGGCCTGTCAACCCTCCGAGACTCCAACGACTGCGACTCTGAGGTGGAGTTCAGGCTTCAAAAGAACTTCCGAAGGTCACACGAGACGCCAGAGAACTTCGGGGGAGATGCTTCTGATACAGATGTACGCTGTGCTCCCTTTCATGTATGACCTTTACTCCATGGAAAACCTATTTATGTACAAAGCAAACTGACCTTTCACATGGAGGCCAACTGCTGCTTTCAGATCAGCCCATATTATGTTGCTGTATTTTATAGCTTCTGCCGAAATTGCAGTAAGACTAGTTATAATTTGTCTAGTGGTCGAACATGTCTACACTACTAACCTGTTTCTTTAGTTTTGTATGTGTAGAGGTTGGGACTGGACGTCTTGTGGCAGCCTACATTTATAGTCATCTTGCGTCCTAATGTGTGTGTGTGCGTGTGTGTATATATATATAGAGAGAATCATTTTGAAGGCATTTTTTAAATATATATTTTTTTTTTCTGTTACATAAATGATTACTTACTAAAGTTTGTCTGCAGTTAAAAATAATTCCACATGAACTAGCATGTACATTTCTAGAGAATATTAAACTCATGCATATATGTGTCCATTTACGATGACAGATTTGTTTGTGTTGAAACTTAAATGAACCTAAAATTCCTAATGTTTGTTTGTAGGTGCCGGAGATCCATGATGAAGTGGCTTACAGTTCAGTACTAGACTGGAAACCACTAACCCCAGTCAACAGGAGAAATTCTTCAGCTTCCGTCTCAACACGGAAGTGCATCTCCGCCATATCTCCACAAGTACTATACCTCACCTGTTGAATTTGAGATGCTAACTGAGGGACTAACATTTGGGGACTTTATATACAAACTGTTGGGACATGAATCTGTGTCATATTGATTGTTATTGAAACAGAAACTTCTATACAAAGCATAATTTCAATACTGGATTTTAACTTGATATTCATTACAATAATCCATCTGTTACATTTTTGTGCTGCACAGAGGTCAGCAGTATTTGCATTGTGAGTTTCTGTGAAAGGCTAACCTGAAAATATTATCCTAGCTCAGAAGTAGTTAAGTGACTCCAGAATATTCATATTATATTAATCATTAACCAAAAAGTATGTGTTATCCACTCGGGCTTACAGGCCAGCCTCGAAAGACTCATCAGACTTATGTTTACACACCTCTTTAACAAACAAGCTCATTGTATTGTTGGCATGCAAGGGAACTTGGGGAATGTTTTAGACATACTTTAACTACAGAAAATAAGTTTAGATGTTAACAAGTACTTTTGGGTAAGGAATAACCATTTTCTGAAATGCAGTAGTGCCATGCTTATAAAATGACCTCCCTTTTCAAAGTGTGGAAGTTTGAAACATCTTGAAGCTCTGGGAAAAAATTTGATTTTCAATCTTTGGGCCTAAAAAGAGTAATAGATTAACCTTCCCCAGTACTGAGGTACAGTGAGTCCTGTTTAGGGGGTTGCTGTTCAATGGAAATATCGGATTGATGCACTGAAGCATTTGATTATCAAAAAATAAATGAAAGCTGTTTTGTAAAAAAAAACAAAAAAAAAAAACACTGCGTGACTGTCCAACACCACACATAGATAAAACAGATAAAGTTCCTGGTTTAGACTTAACAATGACACACATTCATAGCTTACATCATTTTTTTTTCATGGAAGCTACTGAAGAATGTAGTGGTAAACTGGAAACAGTTTACCATCAATAACTGTTGTTGTTGTTTTTACTGTGTTTTGTTTGTTTGTTTTTCCCATTCTATTAGTATTTTCTTTTCTTTTCTTTAGGCAGACAATAGAGATAGCAATTTCAAATACCCTCATTCTGAGAAAGCCTACAAGGTGGTCTTAGCTGGAGATGCAGCCGTGGGCAAGTCCAGCTTCCTGCTGAGGCTTTGTAAAAATGAGTTTCGTGGAAACACTAGTGCCACACTAGGTAGGTTTGCTGTTTAGACAAACCTGTTGCTGACCAATAATAACGTATATATTATAATCATGTAAACATTGGTGGATCTAAATACAGCCACCCTTGAACTATATTTAACCTGCAGATTTTTTTCCCCCAGGGCTAATTTTATGGACAAAACTTATTAACATTACTTAAAAAGACCTTAAAAAAACTGGTTTAAACTTTAGGCCAGGGGTATAAAACATATATGACTGTTTAGATTATTAAAATTGACCCCAGGGTATCAAATGTTGTTTTGTTTTTTCCCCATCAATTATAGATTAAAATAAATATGTAGGACGACTTTATTGTTCAAACAGTGTCATCAACCATCTGTGTAATGTAACCTCAGTACCAACAAAACTGACTGAAATCAGTTTATATTTTGTATATATGTGACACATGTTTATCATATTGATAGCTCAGTAAGTTGTACAAATATTAATTTGTGTTCAAAACAGAAATTAAAAATAAATACATATATTCCATTAGTAAGTCACACATGTGGTTCTTTCTTCTAGGTGTTGACTTTCAAATGAAGACACTGGTTGTTGATGGGGAACCTACAGTTTTACAGCTGTGGGATACTGCAGGACAGGAAAGGTACAGTTACAAGTTTCTTTTTTTCCAGTTTTAATAAGACCTTCTATACCATTGCAAAACCTTACATTAGTTTATCCAAACTTGGCTTGATAAACCACTACTGTGATGATATTTAAACATTGAACTTATTAAAAAAAGAAAAAAATTACATTCCCTAATTCATCTATATCCCTAAAAACATGCAGAGTTTGTGATCTGCTTGCATTTACTACAAGTTTTGCTTCTTCAACAACAAGAAGCACACAAGCAAGGGCAGTTATTGACTGCTTCTTTTTCCTAATCAATCAACAGATAGTAAACTTTTGTTTTGCATTAGGTGTCTGAGGTTCTAGATCTGTAGAGAAATTCCAACAATTGGAAAACGTGTGGGGATACCAATGCTTTGTCATACTTTTTGTTATGTAACATATATCGAGTCATAATAGTTGCTCAAGTTATTATTCTAACTTGTCAAGAATATTGGCTGTGACGCAATACTGCTGCAATTGTTTTAAATGTGCCTGTGTCCCATTATTTCTGCCTCAAAACAGGGCCAGGGCAATATATTTATTTTATAATACAGTTTTGAGAGTCTGTATTCTAAGAATAGTGTTTATATTTCAGATTTCGAAGTATTGCAAAATCCTATTTCAGACGAGCGGATGGAGTTTTATTACTGTATGATGTAACCTGTGAAAAAAGTTTCCTGAACATACGAGAATGGGTGGACATGATTGAGGTGGGTTACGTGCACTGAAATGATCATTGTACAAATGTTTAATGTCATTCTCTCAGTCAGCCCTTCAAAACTACTTAAAATCATTACATTATTTTACTCACTTGAGTCTTAAAAAACACTTTAGAGATGCATCATTAATCATTAATGTGGAGAAGAACATAAATAGGTGTTTACTACAAGTACATTTCAAAAGGAAGCCAAACATTGGAATAATGTTATTAGTTTATTAACTGCTTTTGTTGCATCATTCCTGAACATTAAAATATCTCTTTTGTGTGCCTTAATCTATTAGGACATATCCCAAGGTGAGATCCCCATCATGTTAGTGGGAAACAAGGTGGATCTGCGTAAGCAAGCCATAGAGGAAGGAATAAAGTGTATCCCAACCAGCTGTGGAGAAAAGCTTGCAATGGTAAGCAATGGCAGCATATCATTTACCAGATATTATTTTGCACTCTGGTCAACTCTGAGGGTTTGGGGGAATTATATGCTATACTGAACCAAGCTTCCTTGATTTTTCACTATCTTACATGAACATCAAAAGATAGGGCCATTATACAGTAATGTACTGTAGTACATGTACAATTTACTGTTAACAAATGAGATACCTGTGCAATACCCTATATTTCCTGTAAGGTTTGGGACATTCTTTATTCTAAAAAACTAAAACAAAAGAACTGAATTCCTTCTGGGGGTACCATAGAAATGAGTTAAAAAAAGGCTGGTGTGAAATTAAACAGCCATCTGTATTAAGCACCCTGTGCCTTTTGAGAACAGTTATTTATTTATAAAATTGCCATACTGTTGTCCTATTGTTTCTTTTTAGGCCTACAATGCCTTGTTTTGTGAAACCAGTGCTAAAGACGGTTCAAACGTTATTGAAGCCGTGCTTCACCTTGCTCGGTAAGTGTCATACTGAGAACTGATCAAGAGCAAATATATCCAAATCAGCCCCCTACAGTGGTGAAACTAACATACTATTTACCTATTGTTTGCATAACTTGTTATTCAGGTTAGGTTACAGTGTCTAGTTGCATCTCAGGTGGGGGAAATAGATTAAAACAAAAACGAAACATTCAGGGGTAGATGTACTAAGATGGGCGAGTCGCAGCGCAAACATACCACAATTTGCATTGTCGTTTCGACAATATACATTTTGTCGTATGTACTAAGACAAAATATGTTATTAAAAAGAGCCGCAATATACTAATTTAAATATTTGTTGCGTCTTCATAGTGAGATCTCTAGCGTTGCGAGAATTGTGCAACATTTTTCAATAAATAGTGGGAATTGAGTTGTGGTTTGCAGAAGGATAATGTCTGCAAGGAGCAAAATAACACTGTTTTTGTTGAATGTAAATGGCATGTGTACAATGCATTCTGTTCTGTTTTCATTTTACTTATTAAAATACTGTTATATATTAAAAAAGGCAGTTTAATCCCATCAGATTCTATAGTGGTGCCCCCACCTTTTCATAATCATACAGTAGCCCCCCGCTAAACCGATGCATCTCTTCTCATCCTACAAATCACATGTTCTTGCTGAAGGCAATGTCTCCTTTCATACTGCGTTTTAAAGGTTTGCTAATTGTGATTATTTAAAACATGCTTTCAAAAGTTCTTAACAAATTGATGCAATTGTAGGTGTTGCAATTGCCAGCCGCTGTAATACATGTCAATATAATATTTGAGAACCGTGATTTGGACTATCTCCACTACCTATTTGCAAATTTATGCAGGAACGCCCATAAATATATATTCATCTCAGGCTGAACCGCAAAGAAAAACTGTTGCCGCAAAGCATTCCCTAAAAAGTCACTAACAGCGTTGCTCATGTTTAGTACATTTCACCCCAGACTTCCGACTGGTTTGTAACTGGTTTGCGACTATTGAGGCAGCCACAACACTTTAGTACATCTACCTTACAGTATGTAAATAAAAACTGTTAATCACAATCATAATTTAATTATCAGTACTGCATTTGTTCTAAATAGAATGTAATCTTTTCTGTGTAAGCGTTTCGACTAGAGTACATTGCTATTCATTTTTAACTATAATACACCAATTCAAAATAGATATAAATATTTTAAGAAACTACTGTATACTGTTAGTCATAAGTGTCTACACAGGACTGTCAGACGTGATAGAGTGGAAATATGAAAATTTGATTTTGTATAGTACAGTTATAGACAAAGAGGGGATTGCCATATTTTAATGGGATCCTTCCATTCATTACCATCTGCAGTAACAAGTTTGCACATTTAACTAAGATGACAATGCTTTGACAAGCTTTTCATTTGCCTTTCCACGCATATTTGCCACTGATAACGTTTTGAAAAATGCAGTTCTTAATTAGATTTTTCTCTTTTTTTTCTACAGCAATGTGAAAAAGCAGCGTACCAATAAAGACGATTTAGAATCAGTTACCAACTTATCAGGGGTGAACAGTAAGAAACCAACAAACATGAAGACATGTTGCACAGTCTAAAAAAAAATGAAATCAGGATTGCAGTTGGAAGAAGCTTTTTAAAAATATAATGACTAAAGGACTACTTTTTACCAGAGGGACTCATGTGAAAGCTAAATTAACCATCTCATTTGTATCCCAAAATGATCATGTTACCAGCTTATTGGAAGTACGTGCAATGATGGTATTAGTGTAGGTTGTTCGGCCTAATGCATTTGCCAGTTACAAAAATGATAAAGTTATAAAGCAACATAAGTAGAGTTATTAAATGCCAAATCTGACATGAAAGCAACAGGTTTTTCATACCCTAATATTCTGCAAGATTTCAAGCATGATGTAAGTTTGTACAAAGTGTTGTCTGGCTATGCCATTAGACTAGCTATGTCAGTAGTGCAGTGTGCTTCCCACTAGGTTGAGAGTATGTATTGAATGTTCTGTCTTTGAAGTTGGCTTGTGCCTTTAAAGGTTAAGGGCACCCTTATTAGAGGACTAGAGTTGGATGTTTGTTCCCTTAGTGCTTTTCACTGTAAATGCAGCAGAAACAGTCCCACCTTAGACCCATCCCATTTTGTTGAACAAAGGTTTATTGTGGGAGTTGAACCACTCACTTATAATAACTATATTTGTATAGGGTTAGATAAGCAACACTTTGTGGGTCCTGTAATTTAATTAAATAAACAACAATACATTGTAAATGTTAAGTCAGCTTAAACATAAAACTTTCTAACATTATAACTTTAAATAATAAGTAATAAGCCTATTTAGTTCTCACTACCGCTGTTTCTTTTAGTATACAGTATCATTGCCCTCCATCTTGGACATATAACTCAAAACCTCTCAACGCTGACATTTCAGTTAAACACTGGAGTTCTTGTTCAGTAAAATAAATGGAAATAAGCAGACAGGGAATCTTCCAATCATAAATAAGAGATAAGACAACTCTAAAAGGTGAACATTGTTTTTTTTTCAAACAGTTTCAGTGGAGTAGGGATGTTTAGTCAGAGTCCATCTAGGAGTTGCTCGGATATGGTAACTTTGAATTGAATGAGTAGAAAAGATACAGAACATTGTATGTGTTTGCTGCAGATCAAAAGGTAGTTCCTTTGCCTTTTGCACCCTCTTGTGGAGGATAGATAAAGACAGTTGGTCTTAATAAAAACAATCTATAACATATGAGCTATTTAAAGAATCTCTCTCTCTATCTCTCTCTCTCTCTCTCTATATATATATATATATATATATATATATATATATATATATATATATATATATAATATATGTGGCTGGTCACCGACCACCAGTTTTTTTTACAACTCCGTCTTTTTTCCGTGTCCCCTTAAGGGGAATTAGTATGACTTTTTATTTATTATTATTATTATTATTATTATTATTATTATTATTATTATTATTATTATTATTAATTATTTATTTGGTAGACGCCTTTATCAAAGGTGACTTATAAGTGTTACAGTGCAGTACAGGGTTACAATGCAAGATTCATATTTAAATACACGACAGTTTGCAGAAAGTGCATAATAATACTAGTAAAATAGAATATGAAATAGGATGAAACAAGTTAGGATTACAACAAGTAATACAAAAATGACTACAAAAGATTTAGAAGTGAGTAGTTTTTCAAGATTTACGATTATACTGTAAATACAGTACAGCTACTCACTTCTAAATCTTTTGTAGTCATTTTTGTATTACTTTAGTATAAATACATGTTAATTTGGATTCATATGTTGTTTTTTTCTGACTTTATGTGAACGAAAAGACACACATTTGCCCGTTTTCCCATTGGAAATAGTGATATTTTGAAATATCACTGTCCTGGTCACAAAAACAAAGTTTGTGGGGAATAATAGCCATTTTCTATACATTTGAGGCATAAGCAATTAGGAAATAACACTACTACCCAGGAACAAAAATTGTGTTATATAGTGTCATTAGCCGAAATATACTTTGCTTTTTTTGTTGTCCACTTCTACTATTTTACCTCCAATGCTGAAAACTTGATTTTAGGAACCTAAACGAAAACAATGCAGCACTGATTTTGTCCCACCCCCTACTGCACAGTACAGGTCACAGAAAAGCAGCACAGATGTACTGATACGCCGATTAAAACTTCATTCTCATTTGAATAGTAAACAACAACCTTAACTGCTTTTGGAGATTTTTATTTGTAAATGTTATTTGTACACATTTTTTGTTTGTGTTTTTTGCTTACGTGCAATGCACACAGGATGGCGAAGGAAAAAAAAGGGCTTCTACAGAAGGAAGTTGCGTAGTTGCGTCTCTTGCGTTGTACAATTGTTAATTTAAACAAGGTTTCTTTTTTTCCTCTCCGTACTTGTTCGGTATGCATTGGCCCCTAAAAGACGTGAATTTCGCAGTGACCCCTCAATTTCACGATTTCCACGAAATCGCGATTTAGGTAGACCCCTATATATATATATATATATATATATATATATATATATATATATATATATATATATATATATATATATATAGTCTCCAGCTAAGAGAACACCCCTCTGGAAGCAAGAAAAATGTTATCATAGCCATCTGTTCTCTAAGATGGACTAGACCACCAGACAAAACATGAATTAATAAATAAATAAATATGTATTACTTGTCATGACTCATGTCAACATATGAAATTAACAGAATAAGTAAGAGAAAAACAACAGGTAAGTGTATTTCAATAAGTATAATAATAAAGTAATAGACAAACTAACATCAATAAACTAATTGCCAACCTAAATTAACACATCACCCCTACACACGTTAAAACATGCAGCAGCAGCTCTTTAATTATGAATACATGTACAGGAGCAATATTTAAGACATGCACAATGTTTAACAGAATGGTGAAGCAACTCACCATAATGGGAAACGCCAAATTGCTCATTGACTTGTGTCTGATTCATTTTTTTTTCAAGAGCTCGAACAATTTCCAACTTTGTGTAGCAAGAGAAACAGCGCAGCGTTTCGCCGTTTGTTTACATACCATTTTGTAACGATGAGGTTCACTTACGGAAATCAGAATACAAACAAGGCAATGATAAATAACAGCTGGTCTGGAAAGACTAAATAAACCAATTAGTGTTCCTCAAGACATTCTGTCAATGGCAAGTCAATTTTGAAAAGACTGAATAAACCATTTGAATTTAAGTTTGATAATAAGTTATCAGGTTACAAATCAGTACTGTATCAGTTGTGAGTGAATCGCTATCGGTGCCAAAAAGGTGTTCCTGTTCCTTCGGCGGAGTGTTTACAATGGGAAACTTCACAAGATTGTTTTTAGCTTTTTCAAACAACAGTCTAAAACATTGTGTGAGTAAGAAGTTAAACGTTTCAAATTGGGCCCTGTTTCTCAAAGAACAGGAAACATAGGCAAACTTGTGGGAAGTTTGAATGTATATCTTTATGAAATATTTGCCAAATAATGGAGCAAGTGCCTCGGTTGAAAGCTTAAAATCAAGTATATTTACAATTAGACCAAAGTAGGTCTGAAATGGCTACAAAATTGCATTTATTCACAGCCATTTTGATTTTATATTCATATTCTAAATGAAGGATATCTCCATTAATTTCAAACTGTATAAAGTTAGCTACTTATAAAGTTTAAATGTGCCATTATTCTGTGTTTACTTTCTATATTATTTATTGCCTTTGTGTTTACAGAATCAAACTATTGCATTATATAATCTTAGTTGGTTTTGTTTGCAATTCAGATTAATATGAAATTTCAAATAAAAAAATCAAACTTTGTTTTTTTACATTAAGTGCCACATGCTAGCGGCTCGATATTTAATTTATAAAATAACCCCTTTTTGACCTTTCTTTGAGGTTTCTACATAAGAAATATATTGTACATAAGACTATTTTTTATGTAACTTACAAATAGTATTATTATGTTCAGTTATACTTATTGTTGTTTTTGTAAAGCTACTAAATGATAAATAATGCTAATATAAACTCCATTAGTTTTCAGTGAGGTTGCAGTCTGATGTTTGTATAACAGTTTAATGTTTTTTAAATGTTATATATTTGCACTTTGCGTACCATTTAGCCGATGCTACGTCTATATATTGATTTTCATGAAATTGTATAACAGTGTTTCGCTGCACGTCTATAACAGAAATCAACTTTTTGCTATGACAGTTTTCATCACACTTGATGTTGTGTTTAGCCTGTCACAATGCTGTTTAAATTAATAATAAAGAAAAAGAAAGAAAAATGATTCAATGTATGTTGTTTCTTCCTACTTATGCTAAAAGTAAAGGCCCTCTGTTTTTCCCCTCATTTGCTTCCTCATGCTTCTCAGTACTTTTTGCACGTTTTTTTTTTCAACTTAATTCAGTGGCATTTCAACCAGTTTGCACCTATTTATGTACTGTACATGTCCCTTATATAGTAACAGCTTAGACACATAGAGCTGTGCTCATTATAGTGTCCTCCACTTTGTGGATTAAACAGGTGGAATGATGTCACATGACCAGTAGAGTTGATGGGTTACTGCATCATGTGATTTCTTATCAATCAGAAAGTACTCAAAAGTAGCTAGTTTGTAACAGTTTGTTATTAACTATAACGTTTCCGTAAGAGATAAACAACGTTAAGTGTTGAATTATTTTATTTACCGATTCAACAGTTTGAGTTGTTTATGCCACTTAAAATTGATACTTGTTCGATAATGAGATTCAGTGGATTGTTTGTTTAGTAATTGGATTTGGTTTTTGCTCTTTGTTAGGCTTAATCCAAACAGTTAAAATGTTTGTCTCTCATATTGCAAGAATGTTGTCACAAATTTGAGTTTGAGTAAATCCCAATTGAAAAATTGTTAAATTAAAGAAATGCAATAACTATATGACATGTGAAATGCTGAACTGAAATCAGAAGCCCTTTTCTAAATGTTACATTTAAAATGTGTAATACTACCATTAACTAACTAAAATGGTATTCACTTTTCTGTTGAATTGTTCTGCCTGTGATTTTGTTGACAAATCAACTGTTTGCTGTGGATTCATAGCACAAATTGTGAATTAGTTAATCTCTTCAAAGCCACGTAGCCAGTTATAGTTAGAGGATTTGTAGAATTAATCAAAAGTTCAAAGGGTGATGGCACAGAATTTTTAAAAATCACAATCACACAATATTAGCTGCACAAAACAAAATCAATACATTCCTGTAATTTGGTAATGAAATTTAATATGAATACATATCTTGCTACCTAGGCACCCTTTTCTTAGGTTTTACAACCTCACTTGCTAAGGCCACAGTATTTTAATTGTGTAGCAAATTTAACCTGCCTATTTAAAAAAAAAAAAAGATTTTTAAATTCACACATACGTAAGATATTGCCGCACACAATGATGTTTTAAAAGTTATTTATTTAATACTGAAAAAGCAGATATTTCTTCCACGTTGCTATTTTCCCCACTATATCCTTTCTTCCACGTTGCTATTTTCCCCACTTACTGGTGACTGTACTGAATGTTGTATATGCGTTGATAATACTGATTGATTAAAGCAGATAAAAAAACGAATAACCAAAATATCTTTAACATAAGAAAAAGAGGGGCAAGAGATAATACTACTGATGCAAAAAGAGATTCTTGGTTAGGACTGCTTTAAAAAATGTTCATAGAAATGTATTAAACCTATTGAGAGAATTTAACATTTTGAAAAAAACATCCTTTGTGCAGTCTTTGGATCTTGCATGGTGGGCTTTGTTTTACAAGTCACTCTTCACTTTATATCCCACTTAAATATTGTGTGTGTATTTAAGCAACCTACAGTGATTGAGAAAAGTCCATGAGATATTGGGAAATATACAAATTTCAGCATATTTCCCGATTACCCAATTGTTCTCTATTGTTGCTTTCATTCCCCTTAACTGGAAAGCTACTTTTTTAAAATATAGTATTGGTAAATCTTAAGATTTACAGGTAAATGTGTACATTTACCAAGCAAAATGGTAAATGTCTGAAATAAACACAATAAGGTTTTACTACGGACATTTAAAGATGAACCTCAAGAATAACCAAGTGGCTATGGCTAATGACTGAATGTCTTTCCTAAATAAATGTGCATTACTGTAAGCTCCATAATGAGATTATTTTGTTAATGGAAAATGTGTGTGCAGAAATAAATATATTGTTCGACATCAATGATTATGTTGTTAATTAACCATTTATATGCAGGAATAAATACTTGCTTTGATATACCTGCATTTACCAATACGCTTCGATAAATCATACGATTAACCTGCAAATGACCAAAAAATAACCCATTTCTTCATAATTCCAGATATACCACTGTATTTGGTAAATGTTGACATTTACGGGTAAAACTTAAGATTGACCATTGAATTCTATATATATATATATATATATATATATATATCTATATCTATATATATAACCTATATATATATGGGTAAAAAATTTTTATTAACTTATTGAACTCGGCTACTGTCTCAAGAGGGAAAGTCTAGAGATAGAGATCCCACGAAACAATTACCAACATTTTACTGTGAACGCATTGCTTAAGTGTAACAACTGGAGAGCGGTGCGGGCGAAGTCAAACCCTGAGGGCTGAAAGTTAGTACTATGCCCTCCTTAAACAAGCAATACAGACAAACCACTTTTGTTATTTGCAATTCTAGTGCCCGGCGCGCTTTTGTTATTTGAATTCTAGCTGAGAAAAAGAGACCGGTTAGAACCTGTTTCATTCACACAGCACACAGGGAGTAAAGAATTTATAAGGCAATGGAGAGTAGATAAGCTTAGGTGTTTTTTTAGTGTACTGTATTTATTTAAAAAGTTTCTGATAAAATGTTTTTATAAAAAACATAATAGTGAATATCATGGACATTATTTTTCATGGCAAATGATATGCAGTCCCATTTACTAATATGAAAATGCTGTTCATTGTTCAATGTCTGAAAATAAAGTTTGTATCTGTATAATAGAATAATTACAATACTACTCACTTTCGAAAATGTTGTAGAAAACTTGATTTTTTGTGCATTGTTTTGCAAAAATATAACCTTGTGTACTAACTAGCATGCCTGCCACCAGTCCTCCAAAAAACATATGCAATGGTTTTGTTTTATATGCTGGTTTATAACATTTGTATTACTATATCCTACTATATTTTATATATTAATTATGCTCTTATACCTGAATTCAAATAATTTACTGATAGAATGCAGAAAAAGTAAAGTAAGCAAAGAAAAGAATTTGTGCAGTACATGCATAGTAAATTAATATGCCTTCCTTAATAAAAATAAACTGACCTCCTCACAGAAGCATCTGATTTACTTCCAGATATTTGCAGAGTCCAAGTGGTACTCAGCAACACCCCATTTGAATCAGGTGTTATTTTAACTAATTTTGGAACTGAGTAGTGAGGATAATTTTGGATAACCCCTTACAATTTCGAAGGAGAGCTGCTGTCACATATTACTTTTATTTGGGGATTTCAGACTTTTTAAAGGTTATTTATTTTGTTATTGTGCATCCTAATTATTGAACTGGCCATGCTATGTTTGCTGCCTGCAGCCAGAAAGAGCTAAACAGCCAGACATCCAGACTTTTTAATTTATAGACATTTTTTATTTCACTGTGGGCAAAACAGGTTTGTTGTTTGCTGATTTAATTTTATTCAGTTATCTGCTAAACAACCTTAAAGTGCAATTCAAAACTATAGTAATTGTGCATGTTACTGAAGTAAAATGCCTTGTACAAAACAACATACATCTTGCATAGTAAATATTAGGGTTGTGTCGAGCAACGAGTATAAAGAAATATTCGTAACGAGTATGGCCCTTTCTATGAGAACGAGTAATGCACAATTGTGCTATTACTCGTTATCTGAAGACAAAAAGTGTGTAAACAAAATGCATTTAATTATCTCCTGGTTCCAATAGAGCAGTGACAACTGTCAATCTCAAGTCTAGAGATGAAGAGGAACTATTCATTCTACACCTCCTCCATTGCAGTTTTGGAGGAGAGCTGCTGACAGCGAATTCCATATACACTTTGAAAAGAGAATTTACAAAGGATATTCTTTCTAAAAACACACATTATTAAAAAAAAATGTTTAGTTCATATTAGTTTTAGACAATTATTTATTTATTTATTTTTAACCAAAGTTATTCATTATGTCCATATGCAAATTTTGTCCGTGTTAATATTACAGTCATTTTTGTGGCGACTGTGTGGGTTGTGGTATCACTATTCTTGTCTTTGTCTAGATAAGTGGTAACAATGTACTGCAACTGTTTGCTTTCAATTCATTTTGTTAAAAGCAAAATAATATATCTCGCCATCCTGTAAGGACAGGGCTTTTATCTAAATAAAGGTAAGATATTTTTGGAGTTTCTTGTTGTTAAAAAAATAGCTGTCTTTACGTGTTTTTGTTGTGAGATATCTCATGCACATACAACATCATTTTATATTCCTCATAAACACTTTAGCCTGATATTTTGTTTCACACTATGGGATAAATGTAAGGATACGCGCAAAGTGATTTATGGGTGCAAGACCCCCATAGCTGCCGTAAATCGTGTTTAGCCATTGTAGAGTCTGATTTTACCAGCCACTAAAAATGTGGCTTTTGTAAAGAATGGTGTTCACCTGGTGTTCTGCATCCGCATCAAATTTGCACTTTGCCATCATTAATCCATTATAATTATATTGAAATACATTCAAATGAAAACAAGCATGGAATTGGACAGGAACTGGAATACTAAGCGGGCACAAACATTATAATGAGACGTAAGAATTTTGCCATGCACTTAGGTATTTGCTGACCAGCCAAAAACTTTACACCTCTTCTTACAAGATGCAAACCATTGTAGAAGTGAGTAATTGAGCTGTATAAAATCACTCACCTGCAGAGACCTGTCATTGGCCTCAGGATGGCTGCTTATGCGACGAGAGAAGGGCAAGATGAAGAAGACCCTGCATATTCAATCCCAGGGTCACTTTGTTTGGGATATTAGAGGATGCGGTGCTAAAGCGTTATTGTCTCATTCAGCAGGCCATCCTAGATTTAAATAGCTGAATTGAGGGATGAGCTAGACCCCAGCATCAATCGTTTTATCTCACCAGCCAATTCCTTACCGGAAACTATATCCTGTTTTCAAAATGTGAGCGCATCAACTAATTAAGAAACAGGATCATCTTTTTTAAAGGGATACTGTGGCAAAGTGCCCCACCCCTGTATGTATTTTGTGTTGTATGTTGTGTGTTAATGTTGGTGTATAGTCATTGGTACACAGGATATAAACAGGTCTGTGTATCACAAGTGTTTAAAATGTATATTTGTATTTAGGCACAAGGATTGCACAGTACTTCACTTGCAAGTAAAATGAAATAATATGTGAGCACGGGGAATTGCACTTTATTAATTCATGTGCAGTTGTACCGCGACTCCATTTGAATGATTGATTAGCAATCAAGTCTCGGTACAGCTGTATAAAAGCAGCATGTTTTCACTCACTCGGGGTTGTGTGTTCGGTGAGTGGAGAACGGGTGTGGAGAGGAGAAAATAATAACGTAAAGTAAATCATAAATTCAGCTCACCGTGTTTGTCTGTGTAGTTTGTTTTTGTTTGTCTCTTTGTTTTGGTTGCCAGTGCTGTGTCTTGTTTTTTGTACTGTTTTATTTTATAATAATAAACTGTGCAGCAGCGCATCCATTTATCATTTCATCTTGCAGTATTATATGTTTCTTCAGGTCTGACGTCCCCACTACAGCCGCCTTTGACACAGATACACACCAAAAAACAAACTCAACACAAAATTACGTAATAAACAGGAAAATCAGTTAACAGTAAAACACAGTGTATAAGTTGTTCCTCCCTTTTTAGGATCCCCTAAAATATACCTAGAAAATAGACATATATAAAGGTTTTTACTATATATATATATATATATATATATATATATATATATATATATATATATATATATATATATATATATATATATCTTCCATTCAGCTATTTGCAGCGCTGCATTAAGCACTGAAGGATTATTTTTAGATATTCGCATGCGTCAGTGATTCATTGCATTTTGTGCATGTGATTACTTATACTATTATTAATGTATTTTGAAAATGTGAGCTTTCGGTATTATAAATTAGATGTACTTTTAAAACATCAAAACACGTCTCAAAATGACACCTTACTTAATACCTTTAGAAGTGTCGTGTCAGCATATATAAACAGAGAAGATTAAATTACTTCCGGATTAGCTAGTCTGTGTGCAGTGAAGTAGAAATATTTTAGGTTTGAGTTGGCTGATGATGGCATGGAAGGAATACTAAACCAATATATCAAGAAGTTATTTTTCTCCATGGATATTGTGAAGCAAAGCACAACTAAGTTAAAGTAAGTTATTGCTTTTCTTATGCAAATATCTGTTAATGTCTATATGCATATGTGTTTGATATTGTAATTGTGTTGTTATATTATTCTGTGTTTTGGAAGACTTTAATATTATCGATATCAGTATCAGAATACGTGTATAATATTGATATACAATTTTCATATTATTGGTCCCCTAATTTTTTTTGAATTTTTTATTGGAAGATATACAGCCAAAAAAAACCTGGTTCTGGGGCAGCATCCCACTGAATAATGCTTGGTCCTTAAAGGGTTAAATGTTTTTTTGTTCTTAAAATTACTGCAGTATTATTTTCAAAACAGCATTGGACAGATTAAGCAGCCTTTACATTTTGTTGAAACCAAGATTTTGTTGTGGGATTTCCAGTAAGCAAAGTTCTTGGACTTTACTAAAAACAATCATTTATATAGTAGGCAGCATTTCACTTTGGAGAGCTCAAATCAATTTGTTTCTATCAAATTTTGTATTAAAGTATTTGTGGACCATGTTCGGTTTTTTGCAGAAATGTAAAGTTTAATATCTATTATAACATAATGTCAATTTTCTTTTAAGTAACCTAAAGGCAGAAACATAGGGCCAACCTGGCAATAATTCGCTGCACTTCAGCTCAGCCCGAAAGCTAATGATGTAGCCTGTCACATGGCCTGATGACGTACAAGACAGCCTATGTAAAAAACTGTGGCTGTTATCCTGCACTGAGTCAAGCTGGATTTTAAGGTTTTTTAAATAGTATTTGCTCACAATAATTAGTAAATAGTACTATTCTTTAAGTCAATAGCTGATAAAGTGTATTCTTTTTCTTATTTCTATTAGCCACACAATACACCATATTGCCACTGAATTCTAAAAATATATTAAACACTGCGTAGACTCCTCACATAAGTCAACAGTAATAAAGCCAATGTTCAGAACACACTCCTAACATGAGGGAGAGGTTTTCCACAAGTCAACTGAAGGACTCAACCGGAAATCTTTACTTCAGCTTTCAATGGATGGCAACAATGTTAATTGGACGTTTCACAACCTGACTCAAATGGAAGTTGAATGAGATGTGAATTCAGTACTACTTAATTTAGGAAGTTGTGCACATTGGACATAGGGCATTCAAGAAAGATTCTACAGGTTGGAAGGTAGACCAGTTTTTAAGTAGTGCTTGTTGGTTACTGAGACTCCCCTGCTCGTCGTGAAGATTATGCTAAAGCCACAGAGACAACCAAGCCACTCATGCCACTGAAGTTCTGTAAAACAAGATGGGTGGAAAATGTACCAGTGACAGAGAGGGTTATTAAAATAATGCCAGACTTAAAGAACTACAGTGGTTCTCAAAAATATTCACCCACTTGGACTTTTCCACATTTTATTGTGTTACAACATGGAACCAAAATTGATTTAATTAAGAGTTTTTGCCATAATCAACACAAAAAAGTCCATAATGTCAAAGTGAAAAATAAAATCTACATATTGTTCTAAATTAATTACAAATATAAAACAGAAAATAATTGATTGCATAAGTATCCATCCCCTTTGATGACACACCTAAATAAGGTGTGGTGCAACCAACCATCTATGTTTGGCGCAAGTCTAACAACCCACATCATCACTACCGTGAAGCCTGGTGGTGGCAGCATCATGCTATAGGGATGCTTCTCTGTGTCGGGGCCTGGAAAGCTCATGAAGATAGATGGCAAAATGGATGCAGAAAAGTACAGAGAAATCCTGGAGGAAAACCTGCTGAAGTCTGCAAGAGACCTGGGACTTGGAAGAAGATTCATACAGCCAAAGCCACACTGGAGTAGCTTAAAAACAAAAAGGTCAATGTCCCAGAGTGGCCTAGTCAAAGCCCGGACATCAATCCAATTGAGAATATGTGGAAAGAGTTGAAAATTGCTGTTCACCAAAGGTCCCCATCCAACTTGATGGAACTTGAGCAATTTTGCAAAGAAGAATAGACAAAAATGTCCAGATGTGCAAAGCTGGTAGAGACTTATCCAAATAGACTCATGGTTGTAATTGCTGCCAAAGGTGCCTCTACCAAGTATTGACTCAAGGGGGTGAATACTTATGCAATCAATTATTTTCTGTTTTGTATTTGTAATTAATTTAGAACAATTTGTAGATTTTATTTTTCACTTTGACATTATGGACTTTTTTGTGTTGATCAGTGGCAAAAACTCCTAATTAAATCCATTTTGATTCCATGTTGTAACACAGTAAAATGTGGAAAAGTCTAAGGGGGGTGAATACTTTTGAGACCCACTGTATGTAGATGCACTGAAGGCGGGAAACCTCCCAAATCCTGCTACAAAGTGATACAGTACTGTCAAGCAAGGGGAACCACAGTAAACTTGAGTGGGAGTTCTTTCATACAGACTCAGTCACAGCAACTGGACAGGTCAGTACCTTACTGTGGAAGGGTGGTGGGTAATTCACTGACACAGGAGACAGAACAAATGTACTTGAAACACCACACCGGTGCCCATTTTTATTTTTCAGGAGTACACTATTTTTACCCTCAGAGGGCACTGTTGTCCGTGGCCTGTCTGTCAACTATGATAGACAGCACCACAGGAATACCAAGGCTGGTAAATAAATTAAATGCGGTGCTCAAAATAATAATGAAAACAGAAGGCGAAAGGAAAAAGGAAAATAAAACAGTAATAAAACTACAAATAAAAGGTGCTGCACTTGGCAGTGTTATCCCGGTCGTCGCTACCCGCACGACCCGGATCACCGACCTACACTAGCGGCTCACTCAGCCTGCTCTAAACAATATTTCAGGGGTCTGCCCAAGAGTTCCCCACTGTCACTGTCTTGCTTTTGGGTGTTTTCTTTCTCCCAGCTGGTTCTCGGTCCTCGACCAGCGCTTCCGCACACAGCGTGTCTAAAAGGGCAGACCTGAGGAAACAGCAGAGCATTATCTTATAGGGCTAACAATCTCCCCAAGACCCCCCTCCCAGGAAAAGTCCACACACACCCTTTTCCACCTCCCCGTGTCACTGCCATGACTCACAGGCGGTTATTGGATGACTGCTACCCTCTTCCTGCAGCACTATGAACTCACAAGCAGAGTCAGCACATATCTCCCCCTGCTACATATCCTTCCCCTCAGAATGACACCACAGGTTCATTCAAAAATCCTACACCCCCATGACTTCCCTCTGCATTTTGATGCAGCTTTCCTGCTCGGTGGACTACCCTGTAGGCATAGGGCTGCAGGGCCAAGTACCACCGTGTGATTCTGGCGTTGCTATCTTTCATTTGGTAAAGCCTGAGGAAACAGTAGAGCATTATCTTATAGGGCTAACAATCTCCCCAATATCCTCCTCCCAAAGACCTGCCTCCCAGCCATTCAGAGAGAGGGAAAGTCCACACACCTCCTTTCCCACCTCCCTGTGTCACTGCCATGACTCACAGGCAGTTATTGGATGACTGCTGCCCTCTTCCTGCAGCACTATGAACATGCCAGCAGAGTCAGCACAGATCTCCACCTGCTACACTTAATTATTTGATCCCTCAGGAGGCGGGACTGAGTATGTCACTCCCTGGAGGGACCTATCGGCAGCTCTGACATAAAATACTCAGTGACTACCTGACCTATGGCAGGCATATCTGAAAAGTATTGTCTTCGAATTGAAAGGTAACTGTATATATTATTGAATCAGAGTAGTTTGATAGTTTCCTCATCACTCAAGCTTTCTCAATGCCATACTGCCTAACATCCCACGGAAGTAATTTTTTGCTAAATATATGTTGCTTATTATTTTCTATGAGTAATTCGTCATTCTGCTTTTTCACAAATTTCTCCCATCATCTGTGTATAAAACTTTTAATCTGCTGGCCATTGTTGTTTGCTTTGGTATTTACAGTATTTTGTTGTGTTCATTTACTAATGATAGTGTTAGCTTTTAAAAAAATTGAGGTTCGCAGTTTAATCATAAACCTTATTGTACAGAGCATAGGCCAGAGATTTAAATCTCTTGGCTTGCATTTAAGACATCGAGGCCTGAATGTCTGCCAATCTTCTTCAGCTGAACACTAGCAAATCTGAACTCCTTCTAGCAGGATCTAAAACTCAACTTAAATATCTCAATATAGCTGCCCTGAAACTCGGAAACTGTCTGCTGCTGACTTCCCCACAGTACGAAACCTTGGTGTACTTCTTGACAGCAACCTCTTCTTTGATGCCCGCATCTCTTCTGTGGTCAAATCTTCCTTCTTCCTTCTATCTGTGTTTTATTCTAAATTATACACCCAGACATCCAAACACTTATCGATGAGTTGTTTTTATCAATCTATAGGGCTGTTCAATGATTCTAATTGGTGCCCATCTCTGTCTCTCTCTGCCTGCCTGCTGGTCACGCATGTTACCCTCACTCATGAGGGTCTGGAATCAACTCCCCAGTAATGCTGTTGAAGCCGACACCCTGGGATCCTTCAAGAAGCTGCTTGATGAGATTCTGGGATCAATAAGCTACTAACAACCAAACGAGCAAGATGGGCCGAATGGCCTCCTCTCGTTTGTAAACTTTCTTATGTTCTTATGTTCTTATTTTTTACACAGACACTCTAACTCACTGCCCCTTGTTCATCTGACATCTTTATCACGAGGAACACAGAACACAGACGGGCCGTATACATAAATTAACAACATTTAAACACTATTTACACTAATTTATTTTAAAATGTAACGTAATAGTAATATATAAAATACTAATACATAAAATACTTAATGGTTGTTATAATCTTGCTTCCTTTACTCAAACCAGTAATATACAGTTTTGACCAACAGTCGTATCAGTTTAGTAGAATAGTAAACTTTCTTAAACTAACTTAACAATACACTAACTTTATTATAGTTATTATAGGTTTTTCTGATGGTCCTAATTATTTCTCTGCACACCCCTAGTGAATACAATTTCATCATTAAAACTAAATGTTTGTAATTTTAACTAAACATGTGAGTTATTATTATTATTATTATTATTATTATTATCACAATACAAAGTATCACATTGCAAAATATCACATTACAGATAAAAGCAGTTATAAAGTACAGTAAAATCAGTAGAAAGTAAGATCAAATTCAAATAAGAGCAAAATAAAGAACACAGTAAATAATAACACATGAGAGCGAATTTGACTAAGAGCACTAAACCTATAGTAAACATGTTTGTTTATAAGTGTAAATTCTAATAAGAGCACATAGTAAGTACTATAAATAGATAAGAACAATTAAAAAAAAAAAAAAAAACATGAATACAGTACATTTACGAGTAAATCTGATGTTTACAGATGCTGCCTGAACAGGTGTGTCTTGAGAAGGCGCCAGAAGGTGGTCAGGGACTGAGCAGTCCTGATATCTGTGGGTAGGTCGTTCCACTACTGAGGGGCAAGAGTGGAGAAGGAGTAGGATCTGAAATCAGCTAATCTGCCGGTGGTGGGGGAGCAGAGAGAGTGAAAGGGGGTTGTGGCAGTGCGATTGCCCTGCACAGTGGTAAATTAGTGTTGGTGTGGTTTATATGTGGGAATGGGTTTATTTTGTGTTGTTTTGGGACTTGGTTTGTTTGTACAGTTTGGGGTATTGTTTTATTTTGCACTTTTTGTACAGTTTGCTGTATTAGTCCTCTGTGCGTTACCATCGCTGGTAACGTCACATGACCGCCTTTATTTTACTTTCGTTTTCTGTTTTTGTTAATAAATCCTGCGCACCTGTGCCGGCGTTTCAACACCACCTCTGTCTCTCTGTATGCTTGAACAGCGGCTACCCACACGTGTGACCCGAGGAAGACCCTGTCACAGGGGTGTAGAGAGAAATAATAGTCTGAAGTACATTCTAGTACATTAGTGTGTACTGAAAACTACACTAATGTTAGACATTAAATAAATACTCTTTCAATATTCAAAGGTTTTGCTTGCTGTATACATGCTTGCTGTAGAGGGAGATGGGAGGGCGGGTGGGGAGGGGGGGGCCCCCCCCCCCCCTCCCCCCCCCCCCCAAAAAAAAAAAGTTCTAAAACTTTCTGGTGTTGAAAATTGTTATTTATTTTGGCAGCAAAATAATAAAGGAGCTTGGAACAGTAATTGTCTCTGATGAGTCCTTTATCAAAATGCTAAAACCCCCACATATTTCCTAAAGAGCAACTTTGAAGGGTTACACTTATAACAACCATTCAAAAGCATTCCAAAATGTTCAGGTTCGGGCTTTATTATCTAAAATATTGATTTTTTTTTTTTTTTTTTTTGGGGGGGGGGGGGGGTGAACTGTATATTTAAAAACAAACAAACAAAAAAAAAACTTTTGTTTATTAAATGTATTTTGTAATTTCAACTTGTATTTTCCAAATACACTTGTATTTTGTATTAAGAATACAGTGATTCCAAAGTAATTTATATTTTGTATTTTGATACATTGTTTTCTGAGTATTTTGTATTGAAAATACATTACTTTAGTATTTTGCCCAACACTGTATAATATTGCCAGGTGTATTTACAAATCAACCTGACGACTGTCTATAGTGAGCTTTGCTCCTTAATAAATACTTGCTTATGAACGTTTTGGAAAATAGTAATTTTATAAACATCCTTTGACGTTTTGTGAATAGGACCCTTTGTGATTAATTTCACAGATTTACAAATGAATGACTTCCATGACTCCTAAAAGGTGTGTTTCCTAAAATATGTTGAAAATGTATTTACAAATGAACATGAAAACTGTAATGGCACTGAAGGAACACAAGGGGGCAGCATCTTCACATATCAATAAAGGTACAGCTTTATCTTACTGGTGTTTATTTATAAATGTGTATGATGTAGTGGCCTTTAGCTCTTATGTATGTAGCATACATAGAAAAGTATGTTCATTTTTGCAAAAGATTATGAAAACCATCAGAAAAAAAGATGTTTTAGTTATCACCGCAACACACTGAACCTGCTCCTGTGTGCAAGCAAGTGGTTGTAGAAATATAAAAATCCTTTCTTTAAATAAAATAGAACCAAAAAAGGAGAAGAAAACCTTCCCATCAGTTTTCTGTTTGAAATGTTATTTATTTATTTATTTTAAATGAATGTGTCATCTCTATTATTAAATTGTCTTAACGTAGCTTTTGGGAAGCTGTGGTCTGCTTTGTTGATTAAGTTAGTTCAATGTGTCTGGGATTTCTTTCCTTCATTTTTGGTGCAGTGCGGAAGACATGAGAAACTTGAGAGCATTTATCCATGTGCTAGCATGACTTTCTGATTGAATGATTACCTAGCCCTATGCTCCAGTGATCTTAGAGATCACTTGTGTTATGTCTGAATATGAGTATAATGGTCTGCACAGGGAAGTCAGGCATTTCCTCAGGGTCATGGGTTCTTGGCCCACAGTTATCTGTATCCTTATCTTTTACCTTGGTGCACAATTCTTCCAAGGTAATTCGTAAGGTAGAGGGAGGACTGCAGGCCACTTCAATGATGAACTGAATCTGGTCTTTGCTAATATTTCCATGAAGGCAAAGACATGTAACATCTTGCTATATGTTTTAAAGCATAATTACATGTTTCATTAGTTATTGTTTTTGTTTGCCAAGAATATGTTAAAATACATTGTTATGGGAGAAACGCACGCTATAAAAACCTGAACATAAATTCAAATATATCTTACATATTAGGATTATTTGAATGCCAAGAACCCTGTTTGTAACCATAACACTGAATAGGTTCTGACTTCCTTTTCATTTTCTTAAGTGTTATAGAGGACGTTCGAAGTTTATTCTCAGTTCAAAAAAAGAAAATGTTTGTACACATTATTGGAAAAAGTTCTGAGAAAAACAGTCTACAAAGTTATGAGAATAGAGACCACTATAACTAAACATCATTTTTATATCAGCATTGGTCAGTATGTCATGTTAATGATAGGGTTCCCATCGGTTCTTTGTAAAGTGTAATACATCTGCAAGCTTTGGTTAATTTTCAACACATAAAAGAAGTCAGAAGAAATCAGCTTGCTTGAGGAGCATGTTCTGTTTTGAAATTGTCAATCTTATCTTAATGTGACTTTGATCTTCAATTTTTTTAAGAGATTGTTAATGTCAAAATTATTGATATTTGAGCTGCAATCCCTGCTGAATAAAACACTGAAATTAAAGCGTTATTAGAGAGGTTGCAGTTCAAACTAATTTAGCAGAGGGTGCCATTTTAAGTAAAGGGATATGTCTAGAAATATGTTTAGAAATCTGAGTATTTAGCTAAGATAGTAATAAGTAAAAATACTTTATTACTCTGTACCGGACTGTTTAACTCAGGAGTTAATGCTTTGCAGAAAGGGTCCATATTATGCACCACACTAATAGAAAACTAAAAAACAATGTATCATTTTTCATAACGGTCTGGTCACATGTCACCTATTTTGAGAATGCCAAAATATTCTTTAATAATGGATTAAGTAGATCAATGAACACCAGTGCTTATATTTTGCATTCACATTTTCTAAGGTTATGATGGGCTTAGGCAGCCAACTATTCACCTTTATTATACATCTTTTATCTCCAGAGGGATACAAGAAAACATTGGAGTCTAAATATACTGTGAAATGACATGCTGATTAAACAGGTTTTTGTTTGAGTAAAAATAATAATAATAATAAAATACCATAAGCAAGCCATCACATGTGAAATGTAGACAGTTGACAATGTACCCTAGAGCATTAAACACCAGAAATTGTAGTCTTTTACTTTGAAGGGCACAATGAAGACGCTGGTTCATCGTCTGTGCCTGAGGCAGTCTTCCCCCAAACATGTAAACCTGATATCATTTTAATAGAGTTGGAGGTTTTGATTGTGTTTTAATAACAATTCACATTCATAAAAGATTGTTTGTTAAGTCAATGTTCATTTTGTTATTTTTGCTCCAGGGCAAGAGTAAATGGTACTGCTACCAAACAAACGTTTTGTGCAAAACCGTTGAACAGACAAGGGGGCATATTGTAACTGTAAAAACCTATCCATTTGCAGCATAATGCTTTATAGCCCAACTTGACCAGAACACCAATTCCAAACCTTGACGCAAAAAGCTGGCAATACAGGCAACTTACATTTTAGTATGTAAAGGCTCCTTGAGCAAATCAAGCGATGTATCCATTAAGAAGCTTAAATTCCCTTATACACAGAATCAGGGAATAACTGCAAGTTTGCAAAATGCATACAGTGGTGCTGCTAGCTGCAGGAAATAAAATAGGGTCACAATGAAAAACAAATGTTGTTGCTGGTCTGTATGTTAGCTATTTGTGAATCAAATCAGTTATAGAAAGGTTAGTTTCATCATAAAACAGCATAAACTACATCTGGTCTACTTCCTTAAATAAGTGGTATGCTTATCCCGTAACATTTTCACCAGCATCAGCAGAAATGGGGAATCAAGGTCTCTTTAATTGATGTGTTCCCTAAGGAATGCCCTATAAATTAATAATATCACTGTTGTTTTCTTTCTGTTGAGAACACACCATATCAAATTAAATAGGCCATCCTAACTAACATACAATGAAGTACAGGTGAGAATAATTAATTTTCATTTTTAACTGTACTGGCTCAGTTCAGAAACTGTAGCAGCCACATTAATAGACCAAGGACCACATCAAATTAAGCAGGCCACCCAAACTAGCATTCTATAGGAAATCAATCCTGTCTGAATTGTTTATACCATTAGCCTCTATCCAAAGGCAAAAAGCAGAAACAAATCAGTACAATGTTACCTATATCTCTCCCCTCTTTAATTTTGACAAGGCTTTGTTTATGTGATAGCTTTTCTCTTGCATCTACAGACTCATGTTTCTCATAATGGTAAGTGGAGCTGGCCCCAAAGGCCTCCGAGACGGTTGTATCGTCTTTACGCATGAGTGACGCTTTAGTGATAAACTTGAACTTAAAGTAACTGAGGCGTAACTGAGGGTTCATTTGATATCTAGCACTCCCCAGCAGTGCTGCAGGGTTCCTAGGGCAGCAGCATAAGCACAATCGTAATTGTTGTCCTGTGAGGGAAAACAATAACACATTTCATTAAGGCGCTCATGTGTGAAGCATCCATTAGTGTGGTGGAGGTATAAATGACGTTATGCTTTACACTGACATGTGGGGCATGACAGGAATTGCGAAGTCTGGTGAGAATAGATGACAAGATAAGCAAATATTTGAATCACTTCATTTGCCTGCAGGTCAAGTGTTAGGTGGCTTGGAAAAAAGAGAAACATAAAACATCCTTCACAAACTGCATTAAACAAAATTAGATTTATTTTTTAAAAAGCAGTATTTAAATATATTATATGTGTAGTGGATGTCTCTTATTGTAAAGTGGCAATGCTTCTATCCAAAAATAAGTGTTTGCAGATTTCTCCCTCTCGTATATTCTGATTAAAAATGTATTTGGTTGTTGGCAGCTGGTAGGAATTCCAAGTTTCTATTTGACTAGTCACCGAAATGCTATCTTTAAGAAATTTTATATATATATATTATATTAGATATCTATATATATATATTATAATATATATATATATATATATATGTGGTATATATACACCATATCATTTGTCTGTTTTATCACTTTACAGCATTAGGTATATTCTATTTAAAAACTTTGTAAACTTTGCCCCTAAGGGACTTTCAGGACTCCTTGTTCTTCTTTACGCTGAAGATAGTTCTTAATGACTTTCGCTGTATGTTTGGGGTCGTTGTCATGCTGCAGAATAAATTTGGGGCAAATCAGATGCCTCCTTGTTGGTATTGCATGATGGATAAGTATCTGCATGTTCTTCTCAGCATTGAGGAGACCATTAATTCTGACCAAATCCCCAACTACATTTGCAGAAATGCAGCCCCAAACTTGCAAGGAACCTCCACCATGCTTCACTGTTGCCTGCAGACATTCATTCGTGTACCGCTCTCCTAGCCCTTCGGCGAACAAACTGCCTTCTGCTACAGCCAAATATTTCAAATTTTGACTCATCAGTCCAGAGCACCTGCTGCCATTTTTCTTCACCCTAGTTCCTGTGTTTTCATGCATAGTTGAGTCGCTTGGCCTTGTTTCCATGTCGGAGATAAGGCTTTTTGGCCGCAAGTCTTCCATGAAGGCCACTTTTGACCAGACTTCTCCAGTAGATGGGTGTACCAGGGTCCCACTGTTTTCTGCCAATTCTGAGCTGATGGCATTGCTGTACATCTTCCGATTGCAAAGGGAAGTAAGCATGATGTGTCTTTCATCTGCTGCAGTAAGTTTCCTTGGCCGACCACTGCATCTACGGTCCTCAACGTTGCCCGTTTCTTTGTGCTTCTTCAAAGAGCTGGGACAGCACATATGGAAACCCTTGTCTGCCTTGAAATTTCTGCCTGGGAGAGACCTTGCTGATGCAGTATAACTACCTTGTGTCTTGTTGCTGTGCTCAGTCTTGCCATGGTGTATGACTTTTGACAGTAAATTGTCTTCAGCAACCTCATCTTGTTAGCTGAGTTTGGCGGTTCCTCACCCAGTTTTATTCCCCCGACACAGTTGTTTCTGTTTCAGTTAATGATTGTGTTTCAACCTACATTTTGAATTGATGATCATTAGCACCTGTTTGGTATAATTGTTTAATCATACACCTGACTATATGCCTACAAAATCCTTGACTTTGTGCAAGTGTACCTAGAAGAATTGATGCTGTTTTGAAGGCAAAGGGCGGTCACACCAAATATGGATTTGATTTAGATTTTTCTTCTGTTCACTCACTTTGCATTTAGTTAATTGATAAATATAATCTATTAACATGTCTATTTTTGAAAGCATTCTTACTTTACAACATTTTTTCACACCTGCCTAAAACTTTTGCACAGTACTATATATATATAAATCAACACTTGGCTATATATATATATGACAGACATTTTTACCATTAAACAAATCAATTGTTGAACAGCACCTGCTCTAAAGTAATATGTTTGGTTTCATGTATTCATGTGTTGTCTGTTAGGCTATGTGTCATTGCTGTCTCCATGGCGACTAGAATATAGGGATATATTTCCCAGGAAGGTAGGAAGTCACAAGAAGGATACTATTTATACATTCTGTTTACACAAACTATCTTCAGATGTAACAGTGTGTCATGCATTCAACAATGAATAGAATTTGAAAAAAAAAATACTGTTTAAAAAAAAAAGTTTAAAAAAACAAAAAATTAATGATCTTTTTGAAATACGAACAACGTGACATTATGGACTTAAATATTCTTTAAAAGGACACATTGAGGAAGACTGTTACAAAGTTTGTCTGCATGGCTTCCTAGTCATTAGACATACATGGTACAATGGAGGTATAGCAACTTTAAATTATATCATCTTGCTTCAATAAGTAAATATAAATATCTGCAGTAACCACTTAAGACCTTCAGTTGACTTTAAATGCATGAGTTTAGGTTTTTGAAGTATTCAGGTGCAGTCATATCCTTCTGTTACAACAGGAAGGACCATCTGCTGCAGCATTTGGTAAGCAATCTCATGTCTCTCCCGAGAGAGATTAGCATTCAGGTCACAAAGAAGAATAGAAGGGACAAGGAAAGCAATAAAAGATGGGCCTTACTGAAATCGCTACATACATCTTAGTTGTTAAAGACTGAAACCAGTCAATTCTAACGTGGTTATACATTTTCATAAAAAAGGAGTTAATGTTTGGATAATGATGGGCTGCAAAGAGACATCTTATTTTTAACTATACGTTAGGCCTGGATAGTGTATTTATTCATATACAATAGTCTGTCGCATATCTGACAGTGGTGGGACCAGAGCAAGGGTGGATATGTAAAAAGGCAGATGAATGAATCCTGATTTAAATACCATTAGACACAGCTGTAACAATTACTATATTCACACAATTATTGTTTTGAGATTCAGCTTTTATTAGGGAGCTCCCTAAATCCCTTGTTTAGAAAGATACTGGGTATTAATGCTTGTGACAGTAGCCCTGCAGGCGAAAAGGATTTATTTACATATCAACACACTGAACAGCTCAGTGACAGTACCAGCAATGATAATGCACAGAGCACATACAACACAGTGTACAAAAACTTTGGTAGGATCTACAATATCTGAACTAATCTTTTCTGCTCAATAATAAACTAACATTGATGAAGAGGCGGATATGTGATGGCGGATACACGATGGATTACTGTGCCTCAGTAAATTGAACAATTTACCCTTTGTTTAGATTTGGAAAAAAAATGTATGTAGGTATGAACAGCATGATAATATACAGCTATGGCAAAAAGTTTAGCAAAACCTTGAATTTTAGGATTGATACATAACACACACACACACACACACATATATATATATATATATATATATATATATATATATATATATATATATATATATATATATATATATATATATATATATACACAGTGGCTCTACAAGGTTACAACGTGAAAACAATATTTAAATACAGTATAGTTTATAGTAAGTGCAGATTTTACTACTAAACATAGTATGAAATAAGATGGATTAAAAATAAGTTAGGATTAAAACAATTTATATATATACACTGACATAATAGCAGTGCAATAGTACAAGGCGAATCCAGTAACATGGTGCTTAGGTCAGACTAGTAAAGTACATAGGGCCTCATTCACTAAACAGCGGTAAATGACCAGAATTACTGCATGACAGGGGGAAGCCAGACCGCGTACACAACAATGAAGCAGCGGCCGTTCTATTCACTAAGCTAATTATATGCACAAATAAAGCAAGCTAAATTATTAATTTGCAAGTTTTATGTACAAGGTTTACACACAGTTTATCATAGTAGGGCGCTTGAATATTTGTTTATTCAACTTGATCTCCCTATGATTTATTTTGTAATATTAATCAGCCAAGCACTTGCTCAGTCAATTCAAAGTTCACTTAATGTTAAAAAGTGATGTTGTTTGATTGATTGTCTTTATGACTGCAACTCAACTCTCACTCTGTATATTCATTTACTGGACTGTGAACAGGATGGCTTGCGTGTGACGTCAGACCAGGGAATACAGATACACAGTATTGGGGTTTGAAGCACTGATGCTCGATTTTATTATAAAATGATTTCCATTACATGAGAGTAGATGTTGAACTTCATGCTGATTTGAACTCGGCTCTCGCCAAGAAACACCAACTAAGACAAAGCTTTGCAGTAAACTAATGTGATCCATCTGCATCTCCATCCATTTGCGTTGTTTTCCATCTGATGATGTAGATATCCTTCTGTCTGGTGTTGATTGCTGAAGTGTAATAATAATGCTGGCTCCAGGGATCAGCTCATTTTGCCTCCCCAGAGCATCAGCACACTTAATGGCTGCGATGCTGGCTCCGAGGATCAATCCAGTGCGGTCTCCCCAGCGCATCAGCATGACAACCTTCTGTATTGAGCTAAGTAGGGTACATCTCTGGGGTCTTCAAGTGGGCACCTTCCATCCTCTGTGTTTCATTGACTTGCCCACGACACCTCAAGAGGGCTCAACAGTGATTCTGGCATCCCAGCATCACCCCCCTCCATCCCCCACTCAGCTCAGCCCAGCTTACTTACCTGTACATCAGCGTTGCTTTCTATCTATTGTGCTTAAGATCCCCATCCAGAATCTTTCCGTTTCAACCACAGCCAGTTGCTGCTCCTTTCTGCTGCTTCAGATAAGTTTGAAGATAAAACAAAACACTTTTCAAATAACAAAACAAAACAGCACAGTGACCCAAACAGACAGACAAAAAAATACTGGACAAACCCAAAATAAAACAAATATCGCGCTGGTGTCAAGCCAGCACGAATAGCAATTGTTATTATTTCTTTAGGTTAACTTTACTGACAACTCACGTCTCACGTCCCAAAACCAACCCGTTTAGCCAAAGCTGCAGGTTTTTATACACGTGATCGTCTTCAGGTTAGAAATAAATTAATCAATCTGGAGGTGGTCACATTCTGCACGGGTTTAGCTGGATGAGGAATTTTAACCCCATCCATGCTGCAAAACAATTAACATTAAAACAACGTTCAAACACACAACAGTACATCTAAATAATAACAATACAAAATAATGAAAGTAGCAGTATATTCAAGAATACAAGTTCAGCAAAAGAAATCCCACCATCTGCATGCAACGTGTGACCAGAATAAGAAGTGTGCAACAGTGAAGCTGGGTAGGCTGGCATCTGGAGAAGAGGGATGGCAGCTGGTTGTCCACTAACACTACAACCCAATTTCCTGAGCGCTGTCCACGGAATCCACAGTAGCATGCACTTTGTGGTAGCTATAACCACGTGGCACCTGAGACAGTCCTAATACTGGTGCTGCTGTCAGAGAGATGTGGAGGTCTACTGCTGGAGGTGCGATTGCACAGCGCATAAGGGACCCCCTGGGCAGTACAATGCCTGCTCTAACCATTTCTAATGGGGGCACCCATGGAGAAGGTATGAGTAGATGTTCTTGGCCCCTTCCCCGTGTCAGACAGCGGCTACAGGTTCATTGGTAGCGATGGACTACTTTTCAAAGGATTAATCTCTCACTTTGGGGCCCCTCAGGAGCTGCACTCTGACCAAGGGAGGAACTTTGAGTCCCGGGTGCTCGCTGGGGATCAAGAAGACATGTACCACCCCCCCTTCACCCACAAAGCGACGGGTTGGTGGAACATTTTAAATAGCACGCTCTCCGCCTATCTGGCCATTGCTACTAGCCACCACAAGTGGGATTGGGATCTTCATCTGCCTGCCATCCTGTTGGCTCACCGGATAGCAGTATTGGAGTCAACGAGCTGTACGGCGGCCCTGTTGATGATGGTGATGGAGTTTCAGACCCCTGCTGACCAGTCCCCCACTGCTGGACGTACTCTGGTCCTTATACAATAGCACTGCCGGCAGGACCAAAGTACATCCACTCCCTGTAGAACAGGCTGGATGCTGCCGATCTGTTTGCCTGGGGCCACCTTCAGGCAGAAGCACAATTATGATGTGAGGGAGAAGGGCTGGCACTTCCAAGTCAGAGAGTATGTCTAGGTCTACTGGCACAAGAGGAGGAAAGGACATTGGATACCTGTAGGATCATCAGCCATCTGGGGGAAGTAGTTTACCCCCACTGGCCGCCACCTTGTACTGCACAGAGATCGTCTCGTCCCCTACCAAGGTAACTTTCACCTTCGCCCTCACCTCAGCTTCACAGGAGACGGCACTGCCATCGCAAGTTCCCCCATTCGACTCCCTCTCACTCCCCCCAGTCCAGGGGAATCTCTCTAGTAACAGTAGTGCCTGCTCCTGAATGGCCAGTCAAGAGACCGCGCCATCATCTGGACTCATCTTCGCCCTCTACTCCGCTGGTGGAGACCTCCCCCATCCCTCAAAACCACCCAACGTTGGCAATGAGAATGAGACCACGTTGCCAGATCATGCTGTCCCTCCACTTCAGGACAGGTCATTTCTTCCTGGGCTGGGAAGTGTTTGAGAGGATGGCAGTGTAGTGCCGGAACAACTGCTATGAGGGACCCATGTAAAATGGACTATAAAACGGACTGGGGAAGGTGATGGTTCTTTACTGTCTATAACCATGTATAATCTTTATATATTATGTTCTTTGTCAGCAAGTGTGTGTGTGTGTGTATTCTGCTGGTTGAGTCTGGCTTGTCTCTCTCCTCCTTGGCTTGCCTGTGAGCTGCATGTGTCTGTGGAGCATCACGTACGGAGAAAGATTGGGTACCTGCACAGCCAATGGGGTGCAGAATTATGAATGGGCAAATGGGTGAAGAGGGGGAGGAGTTGTAGAGCATAAAAGAGCAGGCTGCAGTGTCACTGAGTTCAGTTGAGAGCAAAATCCATTCTAAAAAGAGTTATCATTCGCTGTGCATGTGGGTAATAAAAATTGCACTTTTCATTACTTTGAACATCACGCTGTTGTCTGCCTCTTCTTCTTCCCCACTGGAACCCTCCATAGCTGGCCGCTACAGTTGGAAGGTAGAGTGAGAGGACAGAACTTTACATTACTCTGGCCTCTGTTTTGGTAATAAAGCTCTTCTGTTAATTCCTATCTTCATTTTATATGGGGATGGGAGGAAAATGCTTGAAAGCAGTTATCAGGTAACCACAAATGGAAGCCTCAGATAAAGCCAAATGAGTTGAAGAGTTACATTTCACTTATTCTACAGTGAAATTTAAATAGCACTTCTAAAGCCAATTTCTTCAAATACATTTACTTTGTTCACTAGTATGCTACAGGCTGTTTAACCAGAAATTGCCATTAGGAAACAAATCGAAATCTTTGGGGTAAAGAAGACCTTTGAAAGTTTTTAGAGCTCTGTTAACTTCAGCAAATGAAGCAATGGGCTTGAAGCCAATTTTGAGTTTCCATCTGGTGAGTCACAGCTTAGTCCTGATTTAGGAGCTGTCTGAATGGTAAAAAGTTAGCAGGGCATGGAAATAATGAAAAATGTTCAGGTCCATTCCTGTGCAAGTTGGTGATGGCAGCAGGTGCTTGGATTGCCTACCAAACCGACAGACAATAATGAATCTATCAAGAAGTAGGACAGAACACACTTCAAACTCCCAAGTGCACCCACTGCTAGATAATTGAGGTATTTAGCTATATATGTGGTATCCATTGTATCCTGCAACCCTCATTAGCCAATGGTTTTGAGTGAAGGGCAAAAAAAATATTATAGGTTTAATAACAAAAACTATGACTATTAGTAACCACTGATACATTTAACATTGACTGAGAAAAAGAAAAAAAAAAACTCTCAGAACGATTATTACTGTACATTAGGTTGCTCAGTTCTCCAGTAGACCTGATATAAAACACATATAAAGGTAGGAGTAAAAAAAAGAATGGCAGTTGAAATTAATAGGTTACCTCTATACTCCAAACAAACTAGCATTTTTAACACCTTATGTTGAGGGTAATAATCCTATTATGAACTAAACCTTTTTGTGTATTAAGACATTATTAAACAAGATTACAATCAGGAATGGAGGCTTGTTAGCATGATTTAAAGCTGTATTACAGTTAAGATGCGGAGGATTTAAAACAGAATTGTGGCGAAATGTAAAAAAATGCATATACATAACCCCAGACGAATGTACCCATGACCATAGGGATTTTGTTGTGGAAGACAGCAAAGTAAAGAAGGTACAACTTAAGTGTGTAAGAACTGTCGAGTTACTATACACATTTTGACAGAAAAAAAAACAAAAAATGCTCAAACATTTTGGAAGTAACCGAAAACACTAATTTCATACAGTATATCACAAAAAGCCCCGAAAAAAACGATTTACATAAAACTCGAAAATAGCTAAAAATAAGCATCAAAAAATACAATTAATAGAAACTGAAAAACAGAAGCCCTGCATATAATACATCCATTGTTACAGTGAACAGTGGGGGGGGGGTCAATAGCCATATTAGATTAGAGGGCATACACTGTAAGGTAGTGACTACTCTACTTGGTTTATAACATTTGTTATTATTAACTGCAATGTATGTCAACAGATAGTCCCCTGGAATTCAAGTTTACAATCCCAGTCATTGCTGAAGTTTCCAGGATGCATGAAGAGTCATTAATATTTGGGTGTTTACTGCCACATGCTTTGCTTTTCTATTAAGTAAAACAGAATCCCTCAGACTAAATAAAAATCCCTTTACATAGCAAGTGCAGTGTCTTTTAAAAGACTGGGGACTAATAGCAAACTATTTGATAAAATCCTACAAACTATACCTTAATTACTAAAACAGCTGAAGAAGATAGCCACATCACATCTTCCCTTTTCCAGAGATTTGTTTTATTTGTCACCTGTGCTGAATGCTAGCGTGCATGGTGGACCTTTGTGCCCTCTTACTGCTTGATTGCAAATCATTCTTCATTGCAATCTAAATTTATAGAAGGACATTGCTCCCTCAGGTGCCGTATCCTTTCAGGTCTGTAACCAAGCATGAGTGATGGCTCCAGTGTAACAGTTGCTTATTACAGCACTCACTGAGCTATGATTGCAGCAATACTTTATGTTGGCAGATGTGTTTCCCTCAGAACAGCATCTCTGAGACAGAGGTCATTGATCAAACCCCCCTCAGGCTCTTCCATTATGTGCAAATTATTACTAAAAGCGAAGAGACCATGGGAGTATGCATTCAGTCAGTTTTATAACTAGAGAGAAAACAATCAATGTGGGATACCTGGAGAAGACATGGGCAGATATTGGAAAGCTTTAATGAGAGCTTTAAACAACTAAACATATTAATCAGGTAGTTTACATTCTGGGTTTACATGAGCAAGGGTTTATTTGGCATTGCCATGCTGGCTTGTTATCATGAAAACACTACAGACACCTTTCCCACTAAGTAAGTCTGTTTCTAACATATCTTTTTTGCCTTATTTAACAACAACATTTTATAAGGATGCTGTGTATTTGTACAATTGAAAATTTCTTGGGAAATCTTGATAAATCATGAAACTGACAGCTTGACATACATATTCAGCTCTCAGAAGCTAAGCTTCTTTTACCATCATCACGATAATTGCTTAAGTGGATGGTCCTTTCGAGTTATGTTTATTTTTTATTTTTTTATGGACCTGAGACAAATTTCATCGTTCTTGTCACTTTTAGGAAATCACCCATGCACACTGCACAAATCACGTCTCGCATTAATGAATTGTCCTGTCTTCTGGCGTTTCACGGGTTGTTGGTTTGATGAATTTCACAAGAAGTAAATGGCACCTGCTGACAAACAGCATCCCTTCTGATTGGTTCAGCAGGGACTGTATTAGGGTCGGGCTGTCTACTCTGACAGATGGATTCTGGGACAACATTTCTGTGTCTCGAGTTTACACTTTATTAGACTGTAAACCTTTCACTATCACAAAAAGGGCATTTTCAAGGCATATATTCCCCATTTTCAATATATATATATATATATATATATATATATATATATATATATATATATATATATATATATGTTACTTGTTTGTTAAGTGTTTTATTAGTAATGATCCCCTGCACCTTGTTATAATTTCTAAACTAAAGCCAGGTGCAGGGTATTTAAAGAAAACAGGGCATCTGTGTGAAGAGCCCGACTGTGTGTTGCAGTCCTGAAAGGTACTGTGTGAAGCCTTTTTGTGAATAGTGTTTTGTCCAAAACTGTGTGTTTTGTTTTTCAGCCGGTAAACAGCCTAGCTGTGTGGTTATTAGTTTAGAGTTCCAGTTTGTGTTTAGTTAGTGCTCGAAAAAGAGCTAGGTGTTTATTTTCATTTTATTTATTTTTGTATTATTAAAAATAGCACATCTGCGCTTTTGAAAAATCAATTTCTTTGTGTGCTGGGTTTGTTTTTAAAGGGGCAGCGAATGTGAGTGAGTGGTCACTCAAAAACTATACTGTATATACTTTATTACTTTGAATTAAATGCCACTCTCAATTAAGAAACGTAAAGGTATTCAACCCCTGTGCTTTGGAAGCACCCAGTTTGCACCGATGAAAGAAATTGCCCTAACGAGGACACAATTACCTTACCATTGACCTCCACCTGTGAACCATTAAAGTTGTTGTCACATTTTCTGGATAAAAACCCCACTGTTGACAGATCATTGGTAAGGCTGAGAATCTGAAGGAAAATGAAGACCAAAGAGCATTCTACAGAAGTTAGAGATAAAGTAATACAATTGCATAGATTAGGGAAAGGGTACAAAATAATATCCAAGTATTTGGATATCCCAGTGAGCACAGTTGAATCAATAATCAGGAAGTGGAAGCTGCATCACACCACCCAGGCACTGCCAAGAAAAGGCCGTCCCTCAAAACTCAGCGCTCAAACAAGAAGGAGACTTGTGAGAGAAGCCACAGAGAGGCCAACAATCACTTTGAAGGAGCTACAGTGTTCAATGGCTGGGAGTGGAGTAATGGTGCACCAGTCAACCACATCAAGAGCTTTGCATAACACTGGCCTGCATGGGAGGGTGGCAAGAAAGAAGCCATTACTCAAAAAGTACCATCTGAAACCACGTCTGCAGTTTGCCAGAAAGCATGAGAGTGACCCAGCTGCGATGTGGGAAAAGGTTTTGTGGTCAGATGAGACCAAGATAGAGCTTTTTGGCCAAAACTCAAAGCGCTACGTGTGGTGCAAACCTAACACTGCCCATGCCTCAAGACACACCATCCCTACAGTGAAGTATGGTGGTGGCAGCATCATGCTGTGGGGATGCTTCTCATCAGCAGGGACTGGGCATCTTGTTACAATTGAAGGAAGAATGGATGGAGTAAAATACAGGAAAATACTACAAGAGAATCTGCTTCAGTCTGCTAAAAAAAATGAAGCTTGGGAGGAAATTCACCTTTCAGCAGGACAATGATCCCAAGCACAAGGCCAAAGCAACATTGGAGTGTCTCAAGAACAAACAGGTGAATGTCCTACAGTGGCCCAGTCAAAGTCCTGATCTCAATCCCATTGAGAATCTGTGGCACTATTTGAAAATTGCGGTCCACAAGCGTCGTCCAACCAATCCGAAGAACCTGGAACAAATCTGCCAAGAAGAATGGGACAAAATCACTCCGACACTGTGTGCAAAGCTGGGACATACTTACCCCAAAAGACTTAAAGTTGTTATTGCAGCGAAAGGTGGCTCTACCAAATATTAATGTGTGGGGGTTGAATACTTATGCAAGCAAGATATTTCAGTTTTTTTTTTTTCTTAAAAATATTTCCCAACATAAAACCAATGTCACCTTACAATAATTGATTTTGAGTTTAAGTGTTTTAAAATAAAATATCAAACAGAACGAAATTTCAATGTACCATTTGTAATTCAGTAATATGAGAGAATTGGTCAGGGGTCTGAATACTTTTGCAAGGCACACTGTATATATATATATATATATATATATATATATATATATATATATATATATATATATATATATATATATGAGAAGATTTATTTTAAATTAAAAAAACAAGCAGGTAAATTACAGGGAGAAGAAAAAAAATTACAGAGTAGGATATGTTTTAGTTTTAACAGAAATCAAACCAATATTCAGAGGCAATATTTTTCATTAAGATAAACAAGTGCATCACACTCAGCTACCGTTCTCTCTCCTCATCTTGTCTCGCCCCACTGTAACCAATACACACTCCTGATTTGCTGGTACAGTACTCCTCTGACCTCCCAACTCCCACCTAATAGGCTCTTGTTAACTGTCAGTAAATGTACTGTATTCAAGTAACCAAAACATATGAGTATATATTGCTGCAGATAGGAGGCTCTCACGGCACTGCATCTGAAATGCCTTAAATCATGTAATAAAATACTGCATTGTTCAAAATCCAAAGTATTTCTGATAAGCACCGCCTTCGAATAAATGCCGCCCTCAATTAAGTGCCGCAGCCATTTTTAACAATTTAAAATAAAAGCAGCGGCGTTAATTTGAAGTAATACAGTATATATTTAAGTGAAAGTACAATTTTCTCTGCTTTTAATTAGCATTTTGTCTGTTAACTTTCTTTGTAAAATACAATTATTCAGAAATACCTTTTCTGAATATTGAGCGGTATTTAATTAAAGTGTGGGCTTGTGTTTAGACAGGAATACAAAAATGTACAGAATCATCCTGAGGGCTTTGGGATATTAATCACATAGTTTTAAAATATCCTGCAATTCAATCTGTTACAATGGAGTGCGTTTGGGTAGCAGTAAATAGTTGTTGAACCAGCAAATATTCTGCCATCAGTGCAGATTATTGATCATCTTGGCTGCAAGGTAACATTGAAGTAGCAGAGGATACCAAAGGCAAGTATTGTTCAGTTACTCCATAAAAAATGCAAATAAAAAGTACAGGCATGCATAGGCTAAGCCAACTAGCCTTAACTAAAAATAACTGGGACTGAACTTTCCAACATTAATAAGCTGCTCCTTCAATCAGGTCAGTGTTAATACATTGCATAGAGATTGGTGTTTTTGTTGTGATTTCTTTTTTATAGCAGTTATAATAAACCTTGAAACAAGTTAAGAACTGTGTGTGTGTGTGTGTGTGTGTGTGTGTGTGTGTGTGTGTGTGCTCCAGTCGTGAAAATACTTTGCTGGTGAGAGTCTGACGGGTTAGGTTGGCTGGCAGGTTGATGAAACAACAATTTTATTTACATTCTGCGTATTTCAAGTACTACTCTGTATCATTTTTTTTGCTAAAAGTGGTACAACTTGCTACTGTTTTTCTGACAACGACTTGAAAAAACTGAGGCTTCAATACATGTGTGAGCTACAAAAAGCTGTTTTGCTGTATTTCATACCCTCAGAAACTACAGTGATTTTCTCTACGATATATCATCACACCAAAACCAGCTCCTCTGAATGGGTATTGACTTTCAAGATTTCAGGGACTGGTTTTTGAGGTATTATTAAAAATCGAGCGTAATAACTGTGCAGCGCACTGTTATCTCCTGTGGTGAACTCAAGAGACAGATGTCAGATTGATGCCTTTACTCAGCCAAGGTTATATTAAAGTGAGCTAACGGCATTAGATGTGCTCAGTCAGGTCTATGGTCCTGTTTCTTAAGTAATACTGTAGGTGTATATCATGCCTTTGAGCTGTTTCCTTTTTTAACCTACAGATAGAATACATTTATGAAATGCTATGATTTAAATTCTAAAGATACAATATAATAAGTAGGGTTTTTTAATACATGTTTTGGGTCACTAAATGTCTGTATTTTATAATGGCAAAAAAAGAGTTAAGCTGTTGCATTGCCCTCTAGTCTATGATACATTACATATGTATGTACATACAGCAAATGCTTCAGCAGATATCGTAATTTGATGACCACCTGTCATCTCACCACTTGGGGGCTTCAGAGTTACAGTATTTTACTAACAGTGAAAGGTAATGTATGACAGAGCCATCATTTTGGCATAAAAATACACCTACTGTTTCTTGATGGTAGCTGTTTCTCCAAATCAATTTCTGTGACTTTTTTACCTTTAACCCTTTTCACTGTGCTTTACAGATACAGTACATGCAGTGCCTTAAGTTCAGTACACGGACAGTACATTTATAATGTATTAAGCATGTATAATGTATTGTTAATATACTAAGTACCTATGTTAAGTATATTGTGTCAAACACATTTCCAACAAGACACATAATTAAGTTCCTTCCCAGGGTACAAAGTATACCAAGAATACATGTTTAATTAATAATGTTCTTTGCTGTTTGCATTAACTACTGGCAACATTGGCACAAAATATGGAGGGTAAGTTTAAATTCAACCAAAGTTTTTAATCTGATCTGACAGCAATCTCTTCCACAATAGTTATGGTTGAATCTGAAATCCTGTTACTGATACTTTCAGGATCTATGTTGTGTTATTTACATTTACAATGAAATTGTAACATGACAACATACAGTATTATTATTCATAAACCTTCATGACAGTTTTTTAACCATTGAACACAAAGCCACTTTAAAAGCATCCTTCACTAGAAAGCAAAACCAAGCCAATCTATCTTATTTCAATAAAGCAAAGTATGCTGTCTGGAGACTGAAGAAATTAACAAAATTGTCCATTGCCTATGGCATTGCTGTTATGGTATGCAATCAGTTCTTAAAATTAAACAATTGTTTATTAATGGAAATCACATGAAGAGAAAGAAATTATGAGAAATTAAACTGGTAATACAGTTATATAGGCTGTATAGTTCCATATAGTCATGCTAGATATTTGAAAACATGTCACCCCAAAGAGTTACAATAGTATTAATATTGTGTTTATTTACTTATGTATGATGTAGTGCATCATAATGTTGCATAGTCAGTCTCTCTCTCTCTCTCTCTCTCTCTCTATATATATATATATATATTAGGGCTGTTCCGATTAACAGATTAATTGGACCGATTAATCAACTAAAGATTTAATCGAGATTTTTTTTGTTTTTTTTTACAATTTAATCATGCATTATGGGTAGACAGAGAAACATGTGCTGCTGTTTAGGGAAGTGCTGATTTGAAGCATGCTCTCTTCCCCCGAAAGTGGTAGGACACTGTTTTTTTAATCTTGTATAAAAAGGGGTTAAAGCTGTGTAAAAATCATAATTGTTGTCTTGTTTTGTACAAGGATTGCTGACCGTGTGCTACGGCTGTACACATGTATTTGGAACTGGAATGTTTATCTACGATGATTTAAATGATTGCCAAACATATGTCTGAAAAATTACTCATGTGCATGTAATCAGAGCTGTTGAGCATTGTGGTAAAATCCAGCATGGCACATTTATCCCAAATAACATGATAAACTGTTGATTTAGTTCTAAATCTCTGAGTGTTTTTTTGTTTCCGTGTTCGTGCATTGTTAATAATTGTGCTGTTTAGTGGTTATCCCAGAGTGGTTGAACAGTATGTGTAAATGAGCTGAATGGTTTTAAAAAGACCCAATTCTCTTTTCCCAAGTACCTCTGAAAGGACCTGTATACATACCCTTAGCGGATTTAAGAATACACTATTAGCCTTAGGGCAGTATCAGTCATCACAGCTAGAAAAAAAAAAAAAAAAAAAAAAAAAAACACTTAATAAAATCCACTAAAAGATCTTGGTTATGGTTAATATTATATGCAAGGAGCACCTTTCAATTGATGCGCTCTAATACATTTGGCATTAACGCAATGAAATGTCAGCAAGGTCATCTATAATGTGTTTCTGCAGAAAAAAATTGTGGAGTTCCTAGGGGGCAGACAATTGAAGTGTATTCATTTTAGATAACAGGATTTTGAAGTCCAGAGAGCCAACAACATAACAGTTACTATATATTGCTCTAAAAGGATTTCTAACCTTTTTATAACCTTTTACTATGGTAGAGTGTTACAAGTTTTAATCAGTTTTCCAATTGCCTTCTGTTGTAATAATACATACAGTAAATGTAATTCTTCTTAATATTTTATCAGAAGTCACTGACAATCTGATCCCTGCACCTTAATAATCCTTAAGTCATAAGGAAGGATTGTCTAGAATAACAAATAATAATGACTGCTGCTGTCATTGGCTCCACAGCCAGGTGCAGTGAGATGACCTTGAAAAGGGTTGCTGAATCTGCAGTCTCCTCTTCCACTGCCTCCATGATAAGCAGCGCACAGCCTTCGCTCCCAGGGGCTGATACCTCCAGAGAAACACTCCTAGAGAACTCATGGACCGCTCCGAAGCTCCAGTGAATGGTAGGATATGCATGTGCACTCCCAACCGCTATCACTTGCAGCTCTGACTGTCCTCTGTCAGCATCCCATTTGACTGGGATTAGTCCTCGATTCAATATTATCTGAGAACATTATTCTCAAAAACAAACCAGCCAAAAATCTGACCAAGGTATAGATTGATTAAAATATTAAAATAAACATGATGCACATTTTTCAGCCCGTTTTGAGGTTGTTAGGTTACAAAGCCTGTTTTCATAAAATATTGGACTTGATAGGGAGGGTGTGTCACCAGTGGCAGTGATACTGGGACCCTATTCCCTATTCTTACAAGTAATACTGCGCAAAAATACCATGACTTTCAAACAGGGCAACAACGACACAATTAAATGTATTGCGTTTTACTACAGCAGTCACAATATAACGCTCACAGACACAGTTAGAAATTAACTTTTTCATGCTTTCGCAGCTGCAAAGTCTGCAATTATAGCTGAATAATCCAGTTGTCTGCAAATCTGTGTGGTCAAACGTTCCTGCAACATTGTAGAAAGTAAATCATTTTTGATTAATTGCAGTCTCAAGGGCTCCATGCATTTGCATTGGCTGCATGTGCCTAAAACCGCTACTGTAAGTCACATTATATTATTACACCAGGTTTAAAATTATCAGCATGGCTCATGGCTGTTATCATTCAACATGTGCAGCATTTACAGTACATTATCCCTGTTACTCCATATCCTAATCTCACCTCACTTCAAGTATCCTTTGTGGTTAAAGTTGTGAGGTGTGGGACCTGAGTGACATTGTGACATTGTATGCATTACTGACAAGATGTCAGTACATTGTCGGGTCAGAATGTTTTTGCCTAATGCATATTTAATTCTACACGTATTCATACCTTCATGTCCAGCAACAAATTGCAACAAATGGACACTTTAGCACGGCAAGAACTGCAAAACTAATTTTGTGGAAGTTTATGTCTACAGCATGTCCCCAATAGTAACAGCAATCATCTAGTTAGTCAGCCTGTCATTACCCAATACTTGACTAGAATTAAGAGACACTGTGATTGAAGTAGAAGAAACCTTCCTCTAACAAAGTGCCTCTCATAAGGCCTTCCATTAAACCACATAATATCCCATTATTGGAAAACCGCCCACAGCCCACTTCTTATGCAGAAGTACAGTGCCGTCCTGTTCCTCCTGTCCTTAGTTAAAGACTTAGGAAGAACTTATGATGGTGGAGCCATTCGAAAGGAATGAGCTGAATAATTTCAAACCTTAAAAGCACTAATGGAATCTCGGATTGGCGGCACAGCCTCACAATGCCAGCTTCTGTTTCAACAAACTATACTGCCTTATTATTTTTTCTTGCTGCTCATTAATCGTTGGGAACATTTGGTGTATCATTTATGATGCCTGCTGATGGCCTAGGAGCAGCTTACTTTCATTTGTCTTTGTCTTAGTAGGCCTCTGACAGTATGATCTCCCACCATTCTGAAACAGGCATTTTTTTATCACTTTAATTGCAAATAATTGGATGGCTTCTAAATAATGAGGCAAGAGTGGATGGACTGTTCTGTAGATGGCATTTGTTACAAGACATTTTTACTGGTCTCTAAATCAAGAAGACAAGTAGAATAATGATTGGACCCAATATAATGAGACCTGCTGTAAAAAATGACAGAACAGTTTATTAAGTGCTAAGCATTTTTACGAAAGATCAAAGCTTAATAGATTGACCCACAAACTAATTAAACCTTAAAATGTGAGGGGCTTGTTACATTTTAAACTGTCACTGTGTAAGTAATGCATAAGACAGGACTATATGCCACTGCAATTCTAATTATACCGCTGAAAGGAAAGGTATTACTTTCACAGCAGAAGACAAATGGTACATTTAAATGTATAAATGAGAAGACAGAGATATTTCAAGCTTTACAATTTATATTCAGGAAAACTATAATGGCTATATTGTATGAGTATCTTTAAGGCTGTCATATACAGTATACAAACTTTTTTTTTTCCCCCCGAAGAGGAACATTGACTAGCACAAGACCAAAACTAGGCCTGTCATGTAGCTTCAAATTACATCTAATTTAATTTAATTTGGTTGTTCCCATACGACCTGGGAAAGTGGTTTGAAAAGGTCAGCTTCATATGAAAGTTGACAGAATTCTTCTATTTCCTCATTCCAAGACTACTATCTCCCTTTGTCTGACACTTCAGTTTTTTGTTTGTTTTTTTAAATTGAAAAGGGAATTTTACTAATATTTGCATTTATGTATGTATTTATTTATTAAGTAATACTTAGATGTGTCAGTTTAATTGGTGTCATTAGAAAACAGTGCGAACATTCAATCATCTTCCAGATTTTGTGGGCTTCTATTTTGCATAGATGCCCGCTGGAACCTTAACTGTGAATTAAATTTTAAAATCAATCCGCAGATAAATACTGGCTTTTTCCCTTAACATTCTAATCTACAACTAATCTTATAACATAAAAAGCTACATAAACGTTGATACTTTCTGACTCTGGTCTAGTGACAAGCAAAATCATGTCTGTGACAGGACACCGTAAAGAAGGCAAAATTCACAGCAACTGGACAGCAATTCAACAGGAGATTGGTCCACAATTCTGTCATCAGCTGAATCCAAACAACACCCTCTATCAGAACCAGCCAGTCAAACTGCCAACCCTGTTTCAGTTCTTTCCGCACCAGCCAATCCACTCCCTGCCTGCTTGAATGACGCTCCGCCTCCAACAAGAAGTTTTAATACTCCACAGACTATTCAACAATTGTACATGTCCAGATAAATTATAATAAGAAAGGGTAAGACCCCAATAAATAAATATGTTAGCCAAATAAATAATAATAATAATAATAATAATAATAATAATAATAATAATAATAATAATAATAATAATAATAATAATAATAATAAAACATGTCTGTCATTTTTCTATTCTAATTATGTTAGGGGTTATTTTACTCAGTGGAAGGTTACCCGGCAAAATATCAGAAGTTCAAGGTAAACATAGGTTTTAAAGTTTTTTTTAAAAGAGAAAATAAAGAAATAGTTTTCTAATAGAGATCGGGCCCTCTCGATGCGGGCTCTACCATGTGGTAGATGACCTTGACTTTCTTTAGCCCTCTCGCCTATGGCTTGGGACGCATAACTCCAGTCGCGGTCATCTACCACATGATCATGTATCAAGCATTTACGACTGCATTAAGGCCATAGTTTATGTCCTCCTTAAAATTGCCCCATATGTATCATGACACTTTTGTCAAGTTAAGGCCATGTTAGCAGTGCCAAAATGTGCTCCGCCGTGCAATGTGCTCCGCCACTCATTAACCATGCACTTTAGTAGATGGGGTTCTTTTGGAAATTAAGTCTGTGATATTAAAATTAGATTTATGAAGTTGCAGAAGTGTTGCGCCGGCTCTAAAATGGTCCACAAATAATTTCGATTTTCAATTGGTCTTATTTGGGCCAAAGAAAACATCTGAAAGCAGCTGATAGCAAAGAGCATTATGGCAGCAGTCATAACGCATTTCTTACGACGGAGAGTGCAGGCGCCTAACCTTCCTGAATAACCCAGAAACAAAGGGAAGACTACTGAGAAGAAAGGAGAGTATTTAGGGTCCACATTACCCTTTTTGATCTCCCTGAGGATGAAATTATAGCTTGATATTGGCTATTTCATTATGTACACTTGTTTGTATTGATCATATAATAAACTTGGTTCATTAAGTTATCCTTTTCATTATGTATATTTGGTTTTATCCATCGCATAATAATAATACAATATTAAGTCAACAAGGGCATTTACGGTTAAAACCTGCACATTTTATTTAAAACACAGATTAGCCCATATTGAACTGTCATTTCTGCCTCTCCAAACGACCTATCTATTGTTGAATTGAGGTAGCCCATTCGAAGGAGAGGCGCTATTTTTCAGATTAGTCTGTTAATCTGTGCTACCGGTAGCCCATTTTGAGCATTGGCACAGTGCATTTAAGCATTTAAATGTGGCTGCTTACGCCATGCCTCGTTAATTTTAGGCCAGTTAATACATTCGAGATGGGGTCAAATTTGTGCCACAGCAGAGTGCTACTTTATACTCTGCCCATTTAGTGCTGCGTCGGTCAATCTTCATACATGCCTCCCTTTGTCTATACAATCTAACTTACTGCCCAGTCTGTGTATTATATTTGTACAATCTTTAAGTGTGCTACTCTACTCAGGAGCAACAAACCAGTGAACCAATCTAATATATTGATATTTACATAGCTATGCCCAACTGTATTTATATTTCAGTGTAAGACGAATCTATTAATTTTTCTTGGATATTCTTTCTGAAAAGTTAACTAAAAAGTCACATACTTTATTATAAAACATATCCATAAATGTGGTGCTATAATAAATATAAATCTTACAAAGTAAAATATTATTTGTGGCTTTAATAATTAATCTGTTTACCATTTAATATGGTCAATGATGTTCAAATACAGAAGTGTTTTGATGGAATTTGCTGAAATTCCCACAGCATTTCCATATATCAGCTCTGTATTTATTTTTTTTTACTCTGAATTCCATATGCATGTTGTCAGTTGTAACTGAGCTTCTGATTTTTATTTTAAATTTAGTTACAGTATAATGGAACACAAATATAGATCAGATCACTAGAGACAAGCATAATAGACAGCAGACCTATATTGATCTAATTACCTCCGGGAGAAATAAAGCTATTACGACATGCTAGTCCATTTAATGAACGTTATCTATTATTCACACCACATTTACTTTTAATATTCTTGCAGATTCCCTTTGACATAACCTACGGTGTCACAGTTAATCAAATAAAGATAAAATATAGGTCAGCAAAACACCAGTCAGTTTTGGCTCTATGGTAATAATTATTAAGTACTGTTTCACACTGGTTCCTTCAATCAGCCCCCCCCTTCAGTACTGTGACTGCCTGTGTCTTTGAAGCCCTTATACTACTCCCCTGGCCTCAGATATAGCTCAGAAAGACACAACAAGCCATCACAGGTTTATCCTCAAAGGCTGACACTGCCTGTTTGATGTATGGGGACTTAAAAATTCATCTCTAGCAAAGCATGTATTTTCCACCGGTGGCTGGCAGCAGCCTTTTATCAGCTCATTTGTATGCGCCGAGCACACCTGCTAATAGCTAGGAGGACAAAACACAGCGTCTCCTTTGTGGAAAACATATTACTAGCTATCGATTTATTTCTCTCTGTAGTTTTATATTACTTAGGTGTGCAGACATTGGGACATCTTGTATGCTGGAAATTTCAAGAGCTTTTGTCAGTCCTATAAATTGTAATACAACAAAAAAGAGAGTACTGTCTGTACACTGCATGCAATTAAATCCTACAGTACAATGGTCCGCATTAAAAATATATGCAGGCCATGATAAAAAGTTATTTGGGCCACAGGTCAATACTTCTAAACTAGACAAAACAGTAAATGTGTAATTTACCTAAAGATAGCATATAGTAGATCTATAGTGAATGAAAATGTCGTGTAACAGTTGACCGGTTGCAAAAACCAAGTTTTAGTGTATCCTTTTTTAACTTGACACAGTGTCAGGTACAATGCAGATATTTCCCATTGAAGCCCCATTGGAGTTCCTGTAAATGGTATGAGAGTCCTCTGGAAGGGAGATCAAAAGAGAAGGGGGAGGAACAGGGCCTGTGCTCGGCAAGACCTAGCATGGCACCCTTTTTCAGTCAGGTAATCATTATTTTAATTTTTTAATCAACAGGTTTTTCATTCAGCTTGAATTGTTCAATCAATTAATTTGGTTTCCCAAGGTATACGGGATTTTGAAATGACTGTTTCATAACTTCAATAATGTCATCATTTTAAACTGTAAATAGGAAGTTATTTCCCAATGAACATGCTGTGAAATGCAGATTGTAAATTTGGTTAAACTTTACTAGGGCGGGTGAAGCAGGTGGCTGGCGATTCTGCCTATGAGTTCTGCTCAGAGTGCTGTGCTGCTCATGAATTGTGCAGTTTTCAACTGGTCGTTCACTTGAATGCTACTCAGTGAAACAAAAAGAACAATCAAAATACTCAATATTCATTCGCCTTTAAAAAATTACCATTTCAGAAAATATCATTTGCAGCATTTTGAAACGATTAAAAATTGAATAAATGAATAATTAAAAATTGAATAAACTTCGAAAATAATTTAATTGAATAAAAGTCGAAAATACACATTTAAGTATAGTATTTGAAGAAGACATACCATATGCGATATTCCTTGATTGATTTAAATACCCTGCCAGTGAAAATGGGCATAACGCACTGATCCGTGGAACCAAGTTTTTTTAGCGCTACCCTTTTTCATTTTATGGGATTTTAGATATGACGGCAGAAATATGATCTGCAAGCACGTCATTTTCTAATAGTGATTAAGGGTAGGTGGAGCTTCACCCAGTGATGCCTCTATGACAAAGGGGTTTTTAACCTAAAAAATATATATTGTAAAAATTACTGCAGCACAAGGATAATAATATTTTATTATAGGTTTATACGTCATATTTAAACATGGCTTTAATAATTGTGTTATGTGTAGCAAATGCACAAACACGCAATACAGTACTTCACACGTTTAGTATCATTATTATTATGAATACATTTCTCAGATGTAATTGAGATACACGAATGAAGTATCAGGGACCATTTGAGTACTTCTCATTGGAGAGTAGAAAATACTGAGGGAAACACCGAAAACCAGAAATCCTACACACCTGTCTGTTAAATGCATTGGTGACGATGGGCGTCTGTAAACCTGAACTGTCTCAGCTTGTCCTGAATTCAGCTCATATCCAGGTCCCATTTAAATAGTATTACTGTACATGTCTATTTACATGTTAGTAATATTGCCAGTGTGATACACACAATTCCAATTTTAATTGTTTTTAATAGATTGAATCTAGACTTCAAGGATTGGAATTTATTTTATTAACACTGGAATTTACTGTCACAATACAATAAATTCCCCTGTTAAAATTATTAACCCGTCAAATTCTTGTCCTGTCAGCAAAAACCATTACCTGTTTATTGGCTTACTTCTTGAAACCTTGGGCCTCCGTTATGGATGATGCAAGTCAGTCATAAAGCAAATGTCTCTAAAACGCCATAATAGATGCAATTTACTATTGATCATACCATGCAAAAGAGCATGTTTTGGAGAGGTGGGAGAGCAATACAAGCTGCCACATCTGATCTATATACAATATGACAATTATTAGCTAAAATTGAATGTTGTGTCTGGTGAGCAGCCTTAGAGGCCACACTTCTGTTGTACACTGTGTATTGAAATGGTGGACATTATGTTTATATAAAGATCTTTTTCTAATGTTTCATATACAGAAATTGGATTAATGTTGTTTGCGCTAAAGCAGTGCTGGTACATGACAGGCTTGCAACTGGTACACACTGGCAGTTTTTCTTTACGACAATATTATTCCTCAATCACAATGCTCCCTCAATCACTCCACTGTAATGCATCAATCTGTTTGTACCACTGAATCACAGAGAAATGAGAAATTATAATGTAGGGCTCCACAGTGAGACTAACATAGTTGCAAATGCGACAACAAAAAAGTTTTGATAACTGTTTTTAGGGGTTAGCCATAAATATGCTGCCTCTCCCTTTAAAAGCATGTGTCAATATTTATGAATGTGACATGACGTCAGTCTGTATAAAAACAAAAATGCATATCACATGTTTTAATAAACTGAAGTGGTAGAAGGACGGTAACAATTTGATTGAATACAAATGCTTGTAAGTGCAGAGAGGTATTAACACCACTGATGTAGTCGAGCTGGAGCATGACAGAACGCAGTTCCGGTACTTTTTTTCTATAGGCAAAACCTTAATTTGAGAATGAATTTAAGAATCTTTATTGATTTGTTATAATAATGCATATATGGAGCCCGACCGCTCTAATTCCGGCACCTGGGCACCAATAAAGCAATCTATTTTCCGTGGGGAAATCAAATGAGTCTTTCTCCACCTTGCCATTGAATAGGCACTAGGAACAAAAAAATCTGTGTCCGATTCCCTAAATACCAGTTTTGATGGTACATTCTGAATCGGAGTCTCTGATAACCGGCACATATTTGAAATGTTTGCACAGTCAAGTCACAGTAATGTTGCATGAGTTTTGTACTAAAGCAGGGTCAGCTGGCCATTTTAGGAAATACTCAGGACTGTAATTAGGTCGTGTACAGCTGAGAAAAAAAGGAAATTCAAAATGCGATGTACTGAAGCTTACTTGATTGCAGTTAAAAAAAAAAAAAACACCATTCACTAATGAAAATATCTAGAATATATAACAATGTGCTTGCTGGGGGTCTATTTATTATCAGAAATATAGCAGAACGAACTCTGCAATTTAAACTTGTTTTTACTGAAAATGTTATGGTAACATGTAATCATAAGAGCTGTCTGTGTTACATGATGTCAGATCGGGACTACGCTGACAATGAACATGGGAGCTGCAGCATGCTGTTTCCCATTGTACAACTGTACACAATTAAAGGTGTGGTCACCAATTTCATACATAACACTTACAAAATACAAAATATTTAAAATGTAAACATGCAATATTTTAAATATAATCATTGCATTCATCAACTACTTAACCATTCAGCAAAATGATGCAACAACAATTGAGTACAGACACAACAACCATTTAAGATTGCACACAGTTACTGGTACACCTGGTGCTCCCTGCTGGAAGCACTGGTACTTCAGATGAAAAAAGTTGAAAACCGCTGCTCTAAAGAATTGAAAGTACAAATGTTTCATCCTACTCAGTTAATCTGTTCCAGGAGGTATCTGCCTTGGACCTGTAACAGTTTTTTTAAATTTTATTTTATTTTAATAACTATTGTGTCTATCCAAGTATGCCTGTAATATGGGATACATGTGACATAATGTACCACTTGCATCATAAAAAAAAATAAAAAAAAAAATCTAGGCTTTATTTTGTCTGTCCTGAAATGTCACCATTGTTGCTTTTTCCATTACTATTCTGCTGTAAATCTATTGATTTGGGAGTAGTTTAAGATTGTGGACTTGTTTATTCTATTTAAAGAGCTTCTTTATGAAAAGGTACTAGTGGGGGTGTAACGTGATGTGTAGAGTAGAGCAGACACAAGACAGCAGAGCTCCTCAGATTTTCTAGAGAATTACTGTTTTGAGTTAATTTAATTCTAGCATTTGTTCAAATTTGCACTCCATTTATGTCTCTTGCTGACCTTTGGTCACTGTCGCCAAAAACTAAGCGTAATCTTTGACCTAAACGGAAGAAAAGGCATCTACAGGGCGAAAAGTCCCATGAGGAGAAGATGGCTGAGGGCCCAGACATAGAATCTCTGATCGCATGAATTAGCCAGGGAGTAAGTTTTGAAAACTTCTCTGGATAGCTTAAAAATTACACTTGAAAGATTGGAGGATCAAGAGAACAGATTGAGACGCTCTAACATAAGAGTAATTGGCCTGCCAGAAGTAACTGAAGGGAACAGACAAACGGTATTCTTTGAGAGATGGCTTCCTGATTTATTGGGGTTGGAAACAAAGCATGGACGAGTCAAAATCGACTGAGAACACTGTCCGCTGATTCAAGGACCCTGAGAAAGAGAGAGGCCCAGAGCAGTTATCATACAGCTGCATAACTGCATGGATAAACAAGCCATACTACAGAGAGCCAGATAGAAGGGAGAATTAATATGTGGTGAAAAGAGAGTCTTTATTTTTGTTTTTGTTTTAAAACATGCACATGTTCTAATTATGAGTCTCTCAAAGAAATCTTGCAGTGGTTTGCTTTTGATGTGGGTCCCCCCCTCAGTGCAGTTTAACACGGAAATGTATTTGTGTAATTACCCTATACAATGGCTAACTTGAATCCCTCATTAAATATCTGTTCATGGAACGTTAAGGGGGTGAACCATCCTATAAAAAGAAAGAAAATTCTTAGCTTCTGAGAAAAGAGAAGGTACTTATTGTGTTCTGCAAGAAACACATTTAAATGAAAAGGAACATTTAAAGTTGAAGAGAGTGGGTGGGTCAGATATATTATTCTTCATTTTCAACCAACAGTAGAGGAGTAGCTATACTGACACACCGCTCAGTTCCATTTGCTTACAAACCTGCCATACAGAAAAAGAAGGACATTATGTATTAGTGCATGATACTATTTATGGTGAAAAATAACAATAGTAAATATATATATATATATATATATATATATATATATATATATATATATATATATATATATATATATATATATATATATATATTGCACCAAATATACAGTCCTCAGACTTTTGGACCTAGATAGCTACAGAAATTGGAGAATTTCAGTGCCCATTGACAATTGTGGTAGGCGACTGTAACTGTGTAATAGATGGCTTCAGAGATAAATCTCCCCCTGTGAAAATTGTGATCAAAACTGGTAGTAACTATAGCCCAATGACATAAATGCTAAAATAATTTAGTATGTCAGATGTATGGATGGTTTTACATCCTACTGAAAGAGATTTTAGTTTTTATTCTGCCCTTCACTTCTCCTATTCCAGAATTGATTTTTTTTTCTTCCTCCGCAGGCTACTGGCAGTGTAAAGGGAGATAGAATTGGGTCAATACATATCTCAGATCATGCACCCATATTTCTAGATATTATAATAACTGACTTCTCTGCATGACCTCACAATTGGAGGTTTAATCCAGAATTTAAGATTTCTTTAGAATCTCAACTTGATCTGTTTTTAGAAAAAAAATGGTAACTCAGACACCAATCCTGCAACACTTTGGGAGACAGCAAAAGCCTTTTTGAGAGGGGCCATTTCTTTTGTCGCTTTTAAAATTAAAAATGCTGTTCTAAAACAAAATAATTTAGAGAAACAACTTGTGGAAGCAGAGTTAAAACATGAAAATAATCCAACTAAGGAAAAATCTAAATGCATTAAAAACAGTCAGAACTACACTAGATACTCTCTTGTCTGAAAGAGCTCCCCAAGCTTTGTTTTTTCATATGAACCTGGCAATGAACCTTCTATTTAGCAAGACTAATCAATGCCTGGGCAAATTCAAACACAATAGCTGCTATTAAAGATCCTTCTGGTAAGAGAGTAGTCTTTGATAATGCTAAGATTAATAATGTTTTTATTCAGTTTTACAAATCCCTGTATTCTTCCAGTAATACTTGCACCCAGGACAAATTATTTATTTATTTATTTATTTTTCTCTAGGCTAAACCTACCCTCAAATCAACACCTGATGAGTAAAGCTATAGATCCTGAAAAAGTTTTAGAAGCTGTTTCACTAATGCAATCCGGGAAATCCCCTGGACCAGACGGCTGTTTTTGTTTTTGTTTGAGTGTGTTCTGGCAGAGGTAAGGTAGCAGCTTGTCCTCTGCCAGGAGTAATTAAATAAACTTGTGCAGATTGTGGCCGAGGGGTAATAGAATAAATACTAACTAGTTAAACCCCTTCTCGTGTTCGAGAAGTGGAGAACGGGATGGTGAGAAGAGAGATTAATTTAAAAACTAAAACATTTATAGGAACAGTGAAGGTGATTGCCCAGCCTGACCTATTTGTGTTTGTTATTTATTTTGTTCAACCTTTATTTATTTATTTCACACGGCGCATCATGCGTCTATTTTTTCAACTGCAGCACTTGCCTGTGTTTTCACTTCCTCATTCTGGCTGGATGTCACTGCAATGCCATTTCCTGTCACACTGGGATATAGGTCATAACATTTCCCTTTATGGAGACAATGTCCTTCTATTCATAACGAAAAAGGAGGCCTCTGTACCAACTCTTATTGAGATCATAAATGACTATGGAATGGTGTTGGGTTATAAAGTTAATTACTCAAAATCTGAAGCTATGCCATTTGGAGATTTAACGTTGTCTCCTCCACCTGCTGATTTTCCCTTTCGCTGGTCTAACAAGGGATTTATGTACCTGGAAATTCAAGTTTCACCTTCACTTTCACAATTAACTAAATTAAATCTTTCTACAGGTGTTAGCAAGATCAAGAGTGACCTGGAGAGGTGGAATACACTACCTGTGTCATGGTTAGGCTGCATTAGTATTTTAAAAATGGATATTCTACCAAGACTTTTATATTCATTGCAAATGCTTCCTAATGCAATTCCAACATATATATCTTTTTTTATTTTTATGGAAGGGGAAAAAAGTAAGAATGAAGATAGGAAAACATCAGCTTTCTACTGATAAAGGAGGCTTAGCTGTGCATAATGTTAGATTTTTATTATTGGGCTGCACAGCTCAGATACATCTATGAATGGATTAGGGAGGATCCTGACTCCTCGTGGTTGCCAAATTCTCATCTATTTAGATATCTACAGGCAAGACTTTTTATTCAAAGTAATCTTACCAAGCGTACCCCAAAAATTACTTTCTTGGAAGAAATCTTATTGAAAACTAAACCACAAAAATGTATTGCTTTGATGTATAGTTCTTTTTATTCCAACTGTAAGGAAAATGCCGTTGGTAATAGGAGGGGCTGGCAATCTGACTTATCATTGGAAATAGATTATGATACCTGGGAGTCAATAGTTGGAAATTATGATAAGGAATAGGGATAGAGAAACTCAATTTAAATCTTCATAAAATGCATTGGACTCCACTTTTTGGAAGTAAGTTTGATTCTAAGATCTCATTATATCCTAAATGCAACACAGAAGATGGCACTTATGTACATCTGTTTTGGTTATGTCCTGCAATCATGCAGTTTTGGGATAATGTTAAGGATGAAATTAACAAAATACTTGGACACCCAATAAGGCTTACTCCACTCCACTGTCTTCTAGCAGCTGACTTTGATTATATAATTGAAAATCACAAGGTTAAGTTAATTCAAATATTGTTCTATGCAGCCAAAAATTCAATATTGCAATTATGGATATTAGACTATTCTGAAGTTTATTCCATTAGAAAGGCTTACCAAGTGTGCTTCACAATAAACTAGACATATTTGAGAGTTTGGCAACCATTTTTAGATTATTTGGACCCTAGTCTATCATATATCTTAAATCATGGTATGGAACTGCCCTCTGCTAACACCAGTCCCTAGATATAAGCATTATAAATGGGATAACAAGAAATGACTACACTGAACAAGGGGGAAACCATGTTATTATGTATGTAATACACCTGAAATAATTGAGGGACAAAGCATGAATGCAAAATTATGTCCCAGTTTTCTTTTCCACTTTAACTTATTTGTTTATTACCTTTTATCAACATATGTATATTCTGATTTAATTATTGTTTTCATTTCCTGATTTCTGTCAAAATGGTTCACTCATGACTAATACTTTGTATATGTAGATCAGACAATATTTGTGACACTGAAATACGTGTTTCAACCCAAAAAATAAATTAAATAAATAAAAATTACTAGTGATCAATCTACGATCCAGGCTATACAGACTGCCTGGCCTTGACCTTAGTCACATGTATATATCAAGTGTTCTACAGTTCTCCCCCCATAACAGACGGGAGACCCCCTTTAACATTCAGAATCCATACCTTGGCGGGGGGGGGGTCTCTGTATTGTTTATGGATTCTGTTAGAGTTGTCATACAGTTGAGCGAGTAGTAGTTTAAGTGTTAAGTATCAGCTGCACCAGTTGTGATGCTGTTTAAGAAACAAACACTTTACAAGCTCAATTTATGTTTTATAAGATGCGCAGTCTGCTAATTGAAAGGAACCAGTCACATATTGTAACCATCTCATCTGCACTGCTAAATTATATACTGGTAACCCAGAAACTTTAGAAAATGACAGGCATCATTTAGGCATTATCTATTTTTGTTATTTACATCATGTCAGAAAGAAAGCAACCAAATTTATAAGACTATGGTTTTACAAAAAAAAAAAAAAAAAAAAAAAAATCTAAATGCAGACTCGCTTCAAAAGCCATGCAGCAGGGCCTGGCAATTTTGATTCACATGATACAGCTTGCAGCTCAGCTGTGCAACACAACAAAGGTTTAACATCAGGAACAAAAAGAGAACAACATGAGACTCATTTAAGCACCAATATTTCAAGGTGACATTGACACAATGAAAAAACTTTCACAGCCCGCAATCAATATCCATACTTTAGGATTATAAACAGTGGGAGGAATTCAAAGAACGTAATCCGTGGTTGTTTTGTAATGAAGCTAAATGACTTCTTTCAGAAAGGGGAGTTCAACTCTCATGAAGAATGGTCGAGTGGCAAGGTGAAAAACTACGTAAAAAGATATACAAGCACAAAGACAGTGCCACACGTCAAAAAGCAAATGAAACTGAATGTATTCTGGAACAAAGTGTGCTTCCAAATATGACTGCAGAGCAAAGTTCCAATTTACAAGACACTTTCAATTTTCCGCACAGCATTTCTCATAAGCAAAGAAAGGTGGGATTTTAGCAAAATGGATCTGTTTGTTTCACTTCAAGTTATGAAAATGGGCCAATACATCGATCTGATCATTCTAGTGCAAACATTATCAAACACATAGCCTATGAAATGAAAAGCAAAATGATTTCAACATTAAAAAGTCTTGAGTCTTGTATCAGCATAACATTTGATGAAAGGAGCTTGTGTGGCTTAAACTACCTAATTGTTTAACTTAGATCTGATGTAACTGGCAAGGGCGACATCAACATTATTTTTCTTGACTTAGTTGAGCTTGAATGGGGCACATCTGCAGAAGCAGTATATAATTATTTAAAGCAATGCCTTCACAAATCAGTTTTGGGTGATGAATGTCTGAAAAAAAAATATCTGATGAGTATTTCCACAGATGGAGCATCAGTAATAACTGGCAAAGAAACCTGCCTGATTACTCAGCTAAAGAAAGATTTCACCTCATTAAAATATATCCACTGTCGTGCAAACCGACTTCAGCTTGCTGTACAAGATGCTCTTAAAGCTGTAACGGGCTACAACCACTTTGAAATATTATTTTCAAAACCCTACGCACTGTATCATCAATCACTAAAAAACACATGATTGCTTAATGAAGCTGCAGCCAGTCTTGAAATTAATATTTAAAAAATTGACAAGTTTTTACTATTTTCTGGGTTTCAAGTAGCTTTAATACAGTGAAGGCATACAGGAAAGATTACTCAGCATTGGCACATATAGGCGAGTGACGATACTGCAGAAATACAGTATACTGTATTTTTATAAATACAAAAAACTGGCAGCTAGAGGCTTTGTTGTTGACATGGCTACTATGAAATATGGCCTTCGTGAACTTAAAAGTCTTTCCCTCAAACTTCAGAAAAGGAGCATGCCCTTAACTGACTCTCATCGCAGCATTCTGCAGACAATTGAAGTGCTGAAGGCAAGGAAAGTCAAGGGTGGAAAATCTACAAAAAAGGTAGAACAGTGCACTTCAGATGGAATGTTCAACAGAGTTGTTCTAATTGACACAGCAGAAAGGATCAACCAACTATATTTCTACCAGGCAGTAATTGATAATCTAACTAAACGTCTCTCTGACTCTGAGTTTGTATGAGAACCTACTCGAGTTGCCGTTGAGGAATTTTATGCCTGGAAGCTGGATGGTCAAGACAATGGAAAAACTCCCTGTAAACTCTTAACCGCAAGCAAAACTTCCTTGCTTTTTCTGTGGAACGTGAACATGGATTTTCAGCCCTAAACGACACTGACAGAAAGTCATGCAACCGACTTGGAGTACAAAGCCTGACTTCTCTCCTGTTTGTGGATGTTAACGGTCCCCCAATGGAGAGATTTGATTCGATTCCTTTTGTGAGGTCATGGCTGAAGGCAAGCCATCGTCCATCAGCTTCATAGAAACCAGGACAGCAGCAACGGAAGGCTGATGTTTGACCTTTGTGGTCAATTATATTTTAAGGTAATCATGATATTTATTATTGTACTTAAATGTTTTTGCTTTAAACTGCTGTTATCTATCTATCTATCTATCTATCTATCTATCTATCTATCTATCTATCTATCTATCTATCTATCTGTCTATCTGAATGTAGCGAGTGGGACAGAGTGGTCCTGTTACGTGCTGCTAATCTAGTATATAGCAATTAGCGGCTACCAGTGTAGATCAATATTACGTCAGCATATAAAGTCTTATGTTTAGCGGAGGTAAAATTATAAGCTCCTGCTTTGGTTAAGCTGGTTGGTGGTGTATGGATTTCTAGTCCTCGCTAGAAGTTAAGCAGGCATGTTGTTGACAATAAACTTTCCCAGTGTGAATGTCTTTTGTTTTACTTTTTTAAATTTTTTGTTTTTAATGTTTGCTGGTTACAGGTTATTAGTGGCCAACCCACCTGGATAATTCATCCTGAAGGTAGCCGGTATTTTATTATGTTTTTGTAATTTGTTTTGATTTATTTTGTGGTTGGCACTAATGTTTCTTTTTATAGTGTAGTTCAGATTCAACCACTGCTTTCTCTATGTTTAATAACCAAAATAAACAAAAACAAAACCTAAACGTTTTGGAGCACTGACTACACCAATCAGGAACCTCTGCTAATAAGTCGGACCCAGCTAACAAATAAACAAACAGTTCAATACACAAAAAGGCTTTCGCAAGTTACATGTTTTATGCAGGGTTGATATTCACCCCCTCCCGGCTGTGTTACTATATATATATATATATATATATACACACACACACACACACACACACACACACACAAGAAAAAGTATTTGCCCCCTGTCTGATTTTCTGCATTTTTGCATATTTTTCACATTGAATATGGACAGATCTTTTTGTGGGTTGTAGTAGTATATAAAGGGAGTCTGAGAGAAAAATGACACCAAAGTTTAATGCTTCTTTCATTTGTTTGGTGTGCAAGGTAATCAAACATGCACTCTTCTGATGTGAAAAAGTTATTGCCCCCCCCCCAACCCCTAGTTAACGCAACCCAATTAAAGGGATAATTAGGGTCAGCTGTTTTAATACTTTAGTTAACAATATTCCTGATTTGGACCAGCCCTGCCCAATATAAATCTGACTAACTTTGGCCCTTACCATCAGACTGAAGTTGTCAGCACACAGGTTCTAGAGGAACATCGTGCCATGATCAAAAGAAATTACTGAAGACCTCTGGAAAAAAAGTTGTTGATGCCTATCAGTCTGGAAAGGGTTACAAATACATTTCAAAGGCTCAGGGGCTGCACCAAACCACAGTCAGAGTCATATTGTCCAAATGGAGAAAGTTTGGGACAGTAGTGAATCTTCCCAGGAGTGGCTGTCTGCCAAAATCTCTCCAATAGCAATGCGTAAAATCTTCCAGGAATTCACAAAGAACCCTAGAAAAACATCCAGGGATCTGCAGGCCTCTCTTGCCTTGGCTAAGGTCATGACTTCACCATCAGAAAGACACTGGGCAAAAATGGAATTCATGGCAGAGTAGCAAGGCGGAAACCACCGCTCACTAAGAAGAACATGAATGCTTGTCTCAAGTTTGCCTAAAAGCACCTGGATTATCCTCAATGTTCTATGGACAGACGAGTCAAAAGTGGAACTTTTTGGCCAACATGGGCCCTGTTATGTCTGGCGAAAACCAAACACTGCATTCCACAGTAAGAACATCATACCAACGGTCAAGCATGGTGGTGGTAGGATCATGATTTGGGGATGCTTTGAGGCATCAGGACCTGGACGACTTGCCACCATTGAAGGAACCATGAAATTTGCTCTGCATTAGAGAATTCTACAGGAGAATGTCAGGCCATCCATCCGTGAGCTCAAGCTGAAGTGTAGCTGGGTCATGCACTTTTAAAAGGATTGGTTTAAACTATGTTTCATGAACCTTCCCCAATATGTATACACTTAGGGAGTTTATAACTAAATGTGCGTGGTCTAGACAAGACTTCAATGTTTTGTATATAGGTTTCATAGCTTGCTATCAGTTAGTCTTATTTTATTTATATTAACAACATACCTGTCTTGGTGCTATTTAGAGTAAATGTATTTACTGTTGATGTTGAATATTAAACTATACCCAACGTTTTTGTGGTTTTATATTAATAAACATACCTGTACTTTTTGTATCCATGGCGATATAATAACATCTTTCTCAGTCTGTTCATGGCAAAACTTTTAAGAAAAGCATTTTGTGTTTTGTAAACTGTTTAAACATACATAATTAGGAGAGTTTGGGATCGTATTATATAAAAGCAGTTTTTAAAAGTGCTTCTACTTTAAGAATCCTGTTTTGCATTAGCCTATTGTATATTAAAAAAATAACTTGATAGTAAAGAAAGGTACAGTTTAGCATAATTCTCAATAAATAAATAAATAAATAAATAATAATAATAATTTGCCTAAACACTTAACCATTACAATCCCTTACAAAAGGGAACAATGTTTTTGGCTTTAGTAGAAATGAAAAGCTCCATAGTAGGGCTTCCTCAGGGATTGATAATTAAAGTACAGTAATTATTTAATTACCCGAGTTAGATGCAATTGAGAAAGGGGCCAGAGTATTTAATTAAAAAAAAAAAAAAATCTGTTTTCAATTGTTTTGCTCAAGGAAAGTGCTTAACAATCCCAATCCTCACGTGTCATGAGTTTTTGTTGTCCTCTGCACCAACCACCCTGTTACAATAGTATGTACAAGAAATAAACAAAATTAACCTTGATCTTTTGTTAAATTTATATAGATATATATATATATATATATATATATATATATATATATATATTATATATATATATATATCTATTAGTAACATCTAAAATATTGTATTTATTTGAGGCATAAACTCCGTACAGTATGAATACTTATGTACAAATACATAATTTAAAATACATTTTATGTGGTAAGAGTTATTCCTAATCAAAATGAATCACTGTTTTTTATTATTATTTCTAAATTAAATTAAATGAAAAATAATGAAATCACATTTCACCTCAAGGCAAGACATCTGCGATGTTTTAATACTAAGATACCAAAATATGACTGGAACTTTTATGAATGCCTTTTTTAAATACAATGTACCCATTTAAACAATACAATTATTCTTTATTACTCCTGAAACACCAATTAAAAGAAAAGAGAAAGAAAAGCACAGTGGCAGTGAAACTGAAAACCATGACTGAAGATCATTATCAGAGGGTTAGTAAGATATATTTAATTTTATTCTAGCCACAATGTATCATTCTTTTACACTTCAGCCAGATTAAAAGCCATATCACAGAGAGACGTTTGGAAGAGACTGGTACAAATTAAGGGTACATTTTAGATGCTGCTGCAGTTGCTCGTAGCTTTGCTTATTGAAATATTTGCCTATTTTGGAAGCATGCCACAATATTTAACAAGCAGTGCTGAGGAAGGTAAAGCTAAAGCAACTGCTATTTTGAAAATAAGTAGCTAGCTATGCTTAAAGCTACTTGTAAAAAGTAGCTTGCTTCTTTCGAAGCTAACTACTTTTACTTTGTTACAAAAAATATATATATAAAAGAATACAAAACACGATAGCAGCTGCTAAACATACTAGTTTCACAACAGTAAACAGCTATACAGATAACACTTAGGATTTGTTTTTATCTAAGAGAAAGTGGTATATTAATAAATGCTTCTTGGTGCGAAAAAAAGGTTGAAAATATTTTTCACCTACTTCCATGTTTTATGTGAACTTTTGAGGGGGAAGGTGGTTTTGATTAAAAAAAAAAAAAAATCATGTTTGATCGGTTCCTAAAGGCTTATTAAATAATACAATATAAATAATAAAAATACAAATAAAAAAGGTTTCCCTGCTCTGTGGTTGACGGCAGTTTTTTTTTTTTTTTAAATGATTAATATAGTAGAAATGTGTATTAAATGTATCCATACAACAAAAAACTGTATCTTAATTTATGAAAGACAAATGTTAAGGAACGGAACTTTTAGCTTCACAGGTGACTAATGATGGAGATATCTAGACTACCTAGGATACAAATTTATTTAAAAAAATGAGTTATACATATATGTTAAACTTTCATTTTTTTTAATGGCACTTTCATATTTTTATGTTTACTTTAGTGTATGCAAATAAGCAACTGGGAAGTACTGAAAAAGAAGTACGGAGGGCATCACATCAAAACATAAAAACAGAACAATGACGGAAAACTGGTTGCGGGAAAAAAGCAGGCTGCACCACAGGACAACAGATAACACCTTTCTTTTAACGTTAACCTATAAAGTGTGGCTCGGGGGTGGAGCTGGGCTCCATCTTATCCCTTCATCTCTTATCATCAATCAAATCTACTTCCTATTTAACCCTTTGAGTACTGAGTTTTAGAATGTTTTGATGGGCCCACTGGAGTGAGTTTGTTTATAAATTTTTCATATTTACACTCCTCACCTCGACACATTTGTTAGTAGGCTATTAGCAATTTATTACACAATAAAAATATGTAAACAACTATTATCGTAAATAAACAAAACAAATAAATATGAATCGTTATTTTGTCATAGCGAAAGGTTTTGACAAAAATAGCAGGTAATCAATAAACAAAGATCCAGATCAAGCACAACACGTCACAAAAAAAAAGAGAGACAGAGAGAGAGAGAGAGAGAGACATCATATCCAGGTAAGCACGTGGTGAGGGTGAAGGCAGTGAGTTAAATGTAGGTCAGTGATCCTTGTCACATTGTCTGTGCTTGTGCGTCTCCTCAACTGAATGACTTCCACCTTGTGTGATATTTTCTAGAAGCTGCGAGATGAGGCAGTGCCTTATCTTGCTGAAAGGGATCGTTTTCTTAGATGTAGTTTTGTGGATGATGAAGGCGATCAATGCGGCCATGTCAAGCAAGTGGAACAATAACTTTTTGTACCACTTGAGAGACTTTGTTGCACAATCGACAAAACTAAGTCTTCGCTGGACATCTGCAACTTGATGTTGACTATAAATATTCTTCACTGACACACTCACTGACACCTGATTAAGTAGAAGAATTTAAATCCAATTGAAATTCAACATAATTTCTAGTGCTTCTTTCCCACAGAGCATTTTTTACGGTTTTCCAGAAATTGTTAACATTTTGTGACGGGGTATGTTGTCTGTAATTCCGTAAATATCTGACAGATGGCGCAAGAGACCCCTGCAAAGTATTACTAGTGTTACAATATCACAGCAGGAGTTTTGTAGACTCCGTAATTCAAGTTCAAAGTTCAGGTTAAAGCTCAGAATTTGCAAAACGTACTGGTACGTTCGTTTTTTTGTTTGGTTGTGAACCTAAGCGGATTGTAAAACCCCCAGCAATTTCTTTCTGTGTAAAGAATTAAAAAAGAACAAATTAAGTATGGAGTACTTACCGCACAACTCTTCCTCAGATTCGGATGTCTCTGAAGATCACTTCTTGTCTGGATCGACACATTCTCCAACAGCTTCAACCAAGGATCTGGTCAGCCCACCACTCTTCTCTCTATCAAGTGTCTCAGTAACATCCGAACAGGTACCTTCCAAGCAGGACAGCATACCACTACCCACCGTCTCAGGAGTCAATCCCCATCGATCAAAACTGCTTCAGGCCAAGGATACAACTCCAGAGTTACTGTGCTTTAAGGACTGGACTCTTAACAAACTCATAAAGATCCTCCTCATAAAACGGCAGTGAGATTCCAGCTGGGAGAAATCAGGAATCGGTTTTCATTTTCTATTGTAATTCCATCTCGGCAGAACCAATTTTTCCATCCAAGTAAATTTCTTTACTAAACAGCAGATAGTCTGTGTCAGAACAGGCTAACCCGGTAGCCAGCACATCAGGCCAGCAGGCAGCCACTCCAGTCAGCAAAACTCAGCAGGAAAATTCTCTGAATTTTAACAAAATAAAAGCATTTGTGCAACCATTCGCAGATATGTTATCCTCAGTCAATACTAAACTCAGCAACTTGGATAAACGGGTGTCCAGCATCGAGCAAGAGAAGCAAGGTTCCGCAGTTACAGTATTTTCCTCCATTCCTGCAGTAAACTCATCTGCTTCTACTGCAGCTACAGTCACTTCCAGTTTGAGACCAACCCTGATCCCTAAGACGAGCCTCCGATCTACAGTCTTGCAAGTGCCACAGCATATGGTTCCGCCTCCACAACCACTACCCTTCCTCACCGAATATCCCCACAGATTCGGTGAGGCATAATTGAAGGTGAAGACGTTAATCTGGTTTCTCTATTGGTGCTACCTCTGAATTTCTGGACCAAAGAGTGGTGGATTGAGGAGATTTATCAGTCACACTGAAATCCAAAAACCCCACCCTTCTGCCCTATGTGAGAAATCTACAAGAGAAGTCAAATTTGTGTGAAGAATCAGATTCGCAGGAGGAAGGCAAATATGTAATATTGCATGTAAAATCCACAGCTCTTCTCGAAATGTACCCAATAGTCAAGGCAGCACATCTATGGGGTCATCTTTGGTCAAAGAAATCAATACTTTTCTTTTGCGATAAGAAACCTACAGTTCATATTATGAATAAAGGCCATTCCAGTTCACCTGTTATTATACGATTACTTTGGCAGTTAATATGGACTGTAGTATCATTCAAATATTATTCAAATAATAAACTACAGATTTCTAGATTTCAGTCTGGACTTGTGGCCCTTAGTTGCTCAGAATATGCAGTCCCTTCTGTTGCCAGCTTTCCTATGCTGGGTTCCTGAGCATTTCCAAAACAGGTCATCTTCGGCAAGGTCAGTTTATTCAGCTATAAAAAATAGACTCTCTTCTATGCCCATATGCTTCCATGCTGAAATATATCGCAGAACACAAACCTATTTTGAATTAATCGATTCAAGCTGCACTGTTATATCCAGACATTGATTTACATCTAATCTGTCTACGTTGGTTTCCAGAGAAGGACTTCCCCCTTAATTCAATACTCCTCATTCAGGGCAGAATCTTTTCCTCCTAAAAAGATTTTTTTTTCCTTTCCACTGAGTTTCTCTCATTGTAGCACCAGCAAAATAATCACGGCTGATAAAAACAACAAAGTTATGCAGTTAACCTTTGACTTTCTTTCCTAATTCGTTGTTAACTGAAAGTTCGTACAATTGGAGACATTGATAAAAACAAATGGCTTACCTTGATGGAACGGGTCGATTTGTTTAACCTGAAAGCGAATTTTTAAAACCACAGCAAAAAAAAAAAAAAAAAAAAAAAAAAGTACGGTAAAAGGCTTGTTTGTTTACTTGTTTGCTGACTTAAACTAAAGAATCCGTTTTGTAAACAGCAGGATAGTTTTTTTGTTTACTTTTGGTTTAAGAAAAGTGTTTGCCTGTACATATTCAACGTTTTTTTTTTTTAACTGCTTCAAAAATAATGGTGTTGAGCTTAAATTGCTTTGTGAAATAAATAGATGGCATAATTCAATGCGGGATAGTATTCAGCAGGCTTACAGTCATGCCACAAAAGTTGAAATGACCAGTACGGTAAAAAAACAAATAAATATGGTACGCTTTGTTTTTATGGAAATGTTGTTTGGGTGATTTGGCACTAAATGAGTGTTTATTTATTTATTCATTTATTTTTAAGTATAAACTGTTCCTCAAAAGTAACCATGTATGTTTCATACAGACGGGAAAAGATGATAAAACGCCACTAGTAGACCTGCTGTTGTGTTAAGAACTAGTACTGTAGTTTAAAAAAGATATGTTTTATTAAAATGGCCTGGAGATACTTGTATAACTAACAAAATAAAACTTTAGAATTTATCGCAAACATAGAAGGGTGTGTGTGAGTGTGTTCTTTCTTTTTTTTATTGACCCTCACTATAATGCCACCCTCGATGATTGCCCATTTTTGGCCATGGCCCTTACCAGGCGGTATAAAGAGGGTTGACTGTATATATAAATAAATAATTTACTTTTCCGTTTTGAGTATTCTCTTTAGTCTAAAAGCTGAGTAGACATTTTTTTTTTTCATAAATAGACTTTTTTTTCCCTGTTATGCATTTTCTCTTTTAATAGTGTCACCTTCTCTTAGAAAAATAACATCACAGGAAAGAATTTATTAAATCTGTAATCTTTCCAGTTCAGTGAAAATCATCAACTCAGCTGCCTCAAGGCTTCCATCTAATACAACCTCTACTCAGAGCTCTCAACCTGGGCACAAATAAATCACTGCTTGACTAACTCCATCTGCAAGAAATCTTTGAATACACAAACATCTCACACCATTTTCTGACTTCTCCTTGCTTGTCTGATATTATGTAGGTGATAAAAGGCTACTGTTGATTCACGTTGACTCCATGCTTACACTTCATTGTAAACCCAAAGAAAGTTGAATAAATAAATAATAAGAAATTACATTGTTCAGCGAAGGGGTGGGGGAAAGGTTGGGGAAGTTATAAAATACTGCACAGTAACATCTTCTATTTATACATTATAATTCTAGGGAGGTTTATCAATTGGCCTCTGTAGGATGGTGTGACATCCAAATATCCATTTTCTAATAGCAACAGAACCCTCATAAGAGGGCTTTACCATTTGGTAAGGCCCTTCTTGTTATGTTACATGCCCTTGCCTTCAGTTCAGGGCATATAACAACACAAGATGGGCCTTACCAGATGATAAAGCCGTCTTCTTCGGGTTCTATTGCTTAAATAGTGGACCTATTCCTCTGTTCTGTGGTGGCATTGTTTTTGTTTTTCTGTACTCCAAAATAGGGTGTACCATTTATTTGCCCAACTGTTTCCCCTTAGACCATTTGCAAATTAATTTTGAGTAAATTGTGTTTCAGGTCCATAGATTTTTAAATGTAAATAAATATTTTGCAACTACATTAATGCAGTGTTCTGTAGTTCCTTAAATGCTCAAACTGTATTTACTATGCAATAGAACTTTAGAGTTTATCTAAAGTGGTGGTCTGTGAATCTGCTGAACAATGGTCGTCATGTGTGACTCTTCCACGATGCCGGTCCAATACCTTGTTGCAATCAACTCCTCCATGTTTTAGTTGAACAGCCCAGAGCATTGATCCAGACAGTTATTTGATCTTTTAAATTAAGGTGTTTCAATTAAATATTTAAGGATCTGGTTGGATCTTGGTAAGGAACTGTGGCCAGATGAAAGAACATCTGTGCTGGAGAAAGTTTGTGCAATAATGGATTTAATTTTAATTGTTTACAAAATGTGTGTAAAGGTCAGTTCAGTGTGTATTTTGTGTTATATGTTGTGTGTTAATGTTGGTATATAGTCATTGGTACACAGGATATAAACAGGTCTGTGTAACACGAGTGTTTAAAATGTATATTTGCATTTAGGCACGAGGATTGCACAGCACTTCACATGCAAGTAAAATGTAATAATATGTGAGCATGGGGAATTGCACTTTATTAATTCACATGCAGTTGTACCGAGACTCCAATTGGATGATTGATTAGCAATAGAGTCTCGGTACAGCTGCATAAATGCAATATGTTTTCACCCACTCGTGGTTGTGTGTTCAGTGAGTGGAGAACGGGATTGGAGACGGAGGTAATAGTAATTGTAATAATAATAATAGTAATAGTTCAAATATCTGCTCACCGTGTTTGTTTAGTGTTAGTCTGTTTTTGTTTCATCTCTTTGTTTTGGCAAAAGTGCCTTGTTCTGTGTTTTTGTTTGTCTTGCAACCTTTTATTTTCTGTCTGTCTGTACACTATTAAATGCTGAGCGAGACCATTCACTCAGCTCCACCCAACTCCACCTCTCTCTCTGTTTATTTCCTGGTTCCTGTTTCTGGTCTGACGTCCCCCACTCCGGCCGTCTTTGTGACATTATACATACAATTTGAATATGAGCATGGTCATGTTTGCCACCAAATACATTTCCGACATTATTTTATTTAACTAATTAGTACATACAACTAAGAAGGCTACAATGTCAAAGAATATCAACAATCCTATTACCATTCTTTGTTTGTTAGCAGGCTTTAGACCTAAGATTTTCATACACTTGCTTTGAAATATTTGTTAACAGTAATCTACTTTTTTTTAAAGAAAAAAAAACATATCTATTCATTATTTTAAAATGTAAAATCATGTTCTAACAACTACATTTATTTGTTTTAGTACATTTTCATAAATGTGGAATTAGTGTTCATGAAAGCCCTCATTTACATTAAATTAATATGTGTTAAAGGTCTTATATTAGTTGTCACATGTGATTAGGTGACTGTGGCAAAATGGTTAACAGTGTGCAGGTGCAGGTGATCAATACACAGACAGACAATTAGAATCCAGGTACAATGTTGTTTAATGATTTGTAATTCCAGTGCCTGACGGAAAAACAAACAGTAAACAATAAATGATGCTAATTAATACAACAGTGTGTATTACTTTATTTATGATCCCTAGGTTTGTCCCGAAAATAATAGTCCCATTTTTTACACACCCACACGAAACACAAAACACATACACAAGTCCATTAGTGAATGAATTAGTGCTCGTGGTGCAATACAGTTCTCTGTGATACAAGTGCAGTGCTGTTGTCCGGTTTGGCGCTGGCCTTTTTGTTTTTGGAGTTTACGTCCCTTTTATATACCGTCAACCATAACCCCTTGGTTAACAAGTACACCTGCTCCTCCAATCTGCGGATGCCACAGCATTAAACTTCTGGGTCAATGATTTAGTGTACCATAGCTCAGTCCCCTTTCTAGATGGCTGACTTCTGCTTAACTGTGGGAATGAACTGTTGGGCCATCTAGTCCATGGTTCTCTGTTCCCTTTACTCAGATCTCTGTCACTCTGACACATTACAGATCATCCTGCCACTGTTACCATTCGTATTTTGCAAGGCTGACTAGTTGGCCACTTAATTAAGCTCAAAAGATATGCTTCACAAATGTAATCTTGTTAATGACCACCAGATGCCCATGTGAGCCAAATGAGTAATGATTATCAAAGCATGCCATTAATAATTTAAAGAAATTCTCAAATAATAATAATAAAGTATACTTAATCTATACTGTTATTTAGTTTTTGCTTTAGTTTAAGTGACCAAAACCATGGAATTGATGGTTAGTAAACTATTAGTAATGGTACAAAACTGTAACACATTGTCTTTTAATTGTCCTCAGATTATATAGCTAATAGAAACTGTTTAAATATGTTTGGAAATTGTATATAGTTGGCGTGTGCTGAGTAGCCAACGTTGGGTTTCAGAATTCAGTTTGTAACTCTGGGCTCAGGGGTTGTAATTTATGTAATGCATACACAGTTATTGCTAGAAATGGTTTGATGGCTATGTTTACAGTGACATAGCAACCCAGAACTGTTTTTATGAAGTGAGAGATAAAAAGCAGTGAAACCCAAAGAGGGGTTCCTGGCTGTTTGGCTTGATAAACAGTGTGCCGTACCATTCACTTCATCATATAGTAGGGACAATAAGAAGAATTCTTCATATAATTAATTATTTAAGATTATTTTAGCATTTGTAGATATACAAAAGACCCCCTCAGTCCAAAGACCAAGTCTGTTTGATTGCTAAGAAACAAACCTTACACCTGAAAAAAGTGACTAAATGCTACTTAACTTAATAACCAGAGAATAGGAAGTCCTACTATACAGAATATATATAGTACGACTGTAATAAACTGCAGTTCAGTGCAATATTTGGACATTGCCTTTCACGATTACTGCATTACTAACGCTGTTATCCTGTGAAATTACAGCATTCACAATACTATATATACAGTAAGGGAGAAAATGCATATTGGAAAATGGATCAGAGATTTCCTTTAACTTGGGCCTTAATCTCTGGTAAAGGACTTTGAATGTTTTTTCTGCTTGATGGTCTTGTTAACGTTTGTTCTCTGAATGTTGTCTGTCAATGTAGAACAAGTCTGCTTCTTCACTGTTGTACGTTCAATCTATCTATTTCAATTTAGTATAGCAAATAAAGTATTAAAAAAAAAAATAACTCAGACTAGCCTTTGCTGTAAGCGGCAATACAATAGCCACAATAACAACTAATCTCTGGTTTGATTGACGAGTTGAAGAAATCAAACAACTGAATAAAGCCTGATTACTTTCAGCAACTTTATTTCAGCATATCATAATAATAACTACACAGGCACACTGCTCTCTTCTCCAACAAAGCCAGGAAGAGGCTTTGAATAAACTTTGTTAACACACTGTGAACAAGTTACTGAGCAAACAGAACGAACAACATTAACACATAGACTACTAGATATTTGTTTGTTCGCTTTTGTGTAATGGAAGAACAGCTTAATGTAAGTAGAATTTAATTTTTGAGGTATTATTTGGCTATTGCAAATACCCACAATGCAACATAATCCACCACTGGGATATTGCTACCAGAGCACACATGGAATTCTGAGCAAACCACAGTGTTCGTGTAAAAATGAGGAAAATCACAGCACTGCACTACTGTTCAGTAATAAATTGTATTTCACCACTTCCACTAAAGCACTCACTCTGGACTTGTGATCGAGTTTGTGTTCTCTGTGTGTTTATCCCGTGTTTATTATTCTGCAACTGAACCCCTTGGTATAAAAATTGGGTTTTATTATTTACAGTCGACAAACGACTGTGATTAGAAAAACAAAAAAGGAATGGTTTGGACCATGAACTTTGTTGTTTGTCAACTGTTTACACATTGCATCACCTCTACACCTGCGCACTGTAGTGAAAAAAATTAAGCTGATAATTTTTTTTTTTAATTCAAAAACACTTTATATACAAGAAAGGTATACATCCAATACAATCATATAAGTATGAGTTTCAAACTGACTTTACAATGTTTGATAGTTACACCTTTGAAAGCAATTGTTGACTCCCCTTTAACCCGGACTGGTTTCTGTCCAATAATAGAGGTAGTTGTTCTTTTATTACACACGGCGAGCCTACCACATACTTCCTCTGTGGGAAAGGGAGCGGTGTGACAGTTTGACATTATGGTCCACCATGTGCTACATTCAGCAGGGTGCATCCATTTCCGTCTGTAATTCAAAAGCAGTCGTTACTAAAAAAACTTCTACATTTTTTTTTATTAGATATCCTTCCACCACCTCTGGAGAAAAAAAATTTATCAGGGAATTTGAATTTTTAAAAAAAAAATTTAATAAAGGCATGTGCATTAATTAAAAAAAAATATTATTATTATTATTAATAATAATAATAATAATAATAATAATAATAATAATAATAATAATAATTGAACTGATTAAAAACAAGGAGCACTATTTATAGATGTTAAATTGGACACTGCCATTGAAATTGCAGCTTTGAAGATTTGCACACCCTTTTTTAGATGTTCATTCTGAACAGTAGGTGGAGCTGCAGCAAGCGATTACGAGCAACATGGTGTTTGATTCATTGTTGTCCTTGTCGTTATCTGTGGAAGTGCAGCAGGACAATCACGCAGGCCTTCTTTGCCACGTCTGGCCATATTTAGTTGCACATCAAAACAAACCTTTCTCAGAAGACCTGTGGCAGTGTCAGGTGACAGTGTTGGGGAAGATTATTATTATTATTATTATTATTATTATTATTATCATTCTTATTACTTTTAATCGTCCTTTGTGATCCAGGACTAGTGACAGGAGATATCCATGCCAGATTTGCGGTACGGTTTCCAGTGGCAACAAAGATGTTGTTTACATTTTTAAATACTCTGACAGTGGCAAAAAAAAAAGGACACCCGATGCCCAGGTAGTGGACTGCTGTATATATTTTTTTATCCTTATTTTTTTTTTTTTTTTTTCCAGATGCAGTGCTTCGGTAAGTTCGATACCAAAAGTTTTTATTTTGTGGCTAAGGAAAAAAAAGTTAGAAGTACATGTCTATAATTAATTATTTCAACATTTTTATTTTTATTTTTTTGCAAAACTTCAGAAATGCTAATTCAAAAGTATTCATACCCTTTCATGCTATGATAGTAATCTATGATAGTGCTAGAAATGTCTATATGATAGTGTAGAACTCTAGAAAATGCTGGATTGTAGGTGAACATTCTTAGAGAGTGTAACAGGACGAGCAGCCCTGTACAGTATTTATTTTTAAAATGGGGTCTCCCTTTCCGCCCCTGTGTTATTTTGTATTTGTTTATTGTATAGTGATTGTTTTGTATTTGTATATGTGTATTGTACATATGATGACGTAGCCCTGCATTTTGTTTTGTTGTTGTTTTGAAAATGTATTTATTGTAAATGACGGGGGGGGGGTGGGGGGGGGGGGGGGGGACATAAAGCAAAAAACCAGTCGCAAGACTCCCATCCACGTTCAATTAATTTTGAGTACAGAAGGTGGCCATCTCCCAAACTAAGTCATTATTTTGATGCTAATCAGCAGATGGTCACCTACATAAATACCTGCAGCTCTCTGCAGTTCGAGGTGGGAGTTCAGAGGCGGAGCAAGAGCGGAGAGAGAGAAGAAACTTGTAAAGCTATAAAAGATCAGTTAAGGCTATTGCCCAGCCTGATCGTATTTTGTGTTTGTGATTTGTTTTTATTAAACCTTTTTATTTGGCTCCGTGAGCAGTGTTTTGCTTTGTTCAAATATTTTATTTATTTTTGTTGTTTAAATAAACGGCGCACGCAGCATGTTTTTTGAACTACAGCAGTTACCTGGTGTGTTATTCTTCTGCCTTCTGGCCTGACACCTCCGCAAACCAATTTCCTGTCACATGTGGTGTCATCGTGGAATCGACCACAACCTCGACTCAGGCCAGAGAGGAGGTGTTGCAGTATTTTTTTTTCTTTCTCTTCATTTTTTCTTATTACGTGTGGAGTAAGAGAGGATAAGAGGAAAGAGGAAGATGGGAAGGAGATAATGCCAGCTGGTTCCACCTCCACCACCTTGGGATGACTGTGTGCCGCTCCCACCTCCACCAGCAGAGGGAGAATACCTGCTGGTTCCACCTCCACCGCTATGGAAGGACTACTTGCCGCTCCCACCTCTACCAGCAGAGGGAGCATGCTTGCTGGTTCCCCCACTGCAGCCAGAAGGGGAGGAGCCCCTGCCACCTTTGCGCTGTCAGAAGGGGAGGAGCTCCTGGCGCCTTCGCCGACAAAAGGGGAGGAGCCCCTTCCGCCTTCACCAGGAGCAGAGCAGAAGCTGCCTCTGTCTCCACCACCACCACGCAAGGGAGAGGAGCAGGCTCTGCCTCTACCTTCATGACAGGACAGACCAGGACAAGAGCCTGCTGGGCCTCAGCAGTCCCTGCATAGGTTGCTGAGGGGAGAATGGGGGAAAACCGCCCGGCCGCAGTGGCTGTGAAGAGGGCCAACCCCAGCACCACAGCTAGTCCTGGCTAGCCTCCTGCTGTCACCTGCCAAGATTGCCAGCCCCGCACCACCCAAGGATGCCTGCTTCGCACCGCCCAAGGATGCCTACCTCTCACAGAACACAGACTCCAAAACAAGGACTGGCAGGTGAAAACTGAGCAATGGTGCTCAATATATTTATTAAATGATAAACAGAAAATAAAAAATATAAACAAAACCATCACAAACAAAAATGTGCGGTGGCCAAACAAACAGACAGACAAAACAAACGTGAACGAACACTAAACAAATAACACGTTGGCACTTCCAGCACGCTGTAGCAATTGTATTTAAATAAACTCTCCTCTATCTCTCACCCATTCTTCACTCCCGAATACACAACCCCAAGTGAGTGAAAACATGCTGCTTTTATGCAGCTGTACCAAGACTCGATTGCTAATCAGTCATTCAATTGGAGTCTCGGTACAACTGCATGTGAATTAATAAAGTGCAATTCCCCATGCTCACATATTATTATATTTTACCTTCAAGTGAAGTGCTGTGCAATCCTCGTGCCTAAATACAAATATACATTTTACATTACTCGTGTTCGTAACCCGTATTTAAATCCTGTGTATTTTATACATTAACACACTACATACAACATAAAAAACTAATAAACATAAAGGGCTGCCAGCTTTGCTTCGCCTGGGGCCTCTGCCTGGCTTGTGCCACCTGGGGCCGTTGCTAGTCCTTTAGGACCGCAGGAATCACCGGGGCCGGCACCTCAGAAAAGTGGGCTGCCGGCTACAAAGAAGGAGGGAGAGGTCAGGAGAACAGCTCCACCTATTGCAGCGTGACCGGACGCACTCCAGAGGGTGCTGCCGGCCACGAAGAAGGTGGGGGAGGTCAGGAGACCAGTATCCCCTGCTACAGTTCGGCTGGAGCCCCAGAAGAGGGAACTACCAGCCAGGAAGACATGGGGGGAGGAGGACCTCCCACCTTGGCCACCCCCAAGGATTATTCCAGACCACTCTTCCGGGACTTTGAGACTGAGGGGGGAGGTTGCCGTTGGGGTTATGTGTGCGTTGCACAAGGTGGTGGTGGGGGGGGGGGGGTTAGGTAACAGGACGAGCAGCCCTGTACAGTATTTATTTTTAGAACGGGGTGTCCTCCTCCCCCCCTGTGTTATTTTGTATTTGTTTATTGTATTGTGTTTATTTTGTATTTCTACATATGATGACGTAGCCATGCGTTTTGTTTCGCTATTGCTTTTGAAAATGTATTTATTGTAAATGAAGACGGGCCGTATGTTTTGTTTTTGCAGCGTGGAAGGGAAGCACATCCACGTTAATTAAAACTTGTGCAGAAGGTGGCCATCTCCCGAATTAAGTGATTAATTTGTTGCTAATCGGGAGATGGTCACCGGTATAAATACCTGCAGCTCTCTGCGCTCCGGGGTGGGAGTTTAGAGGCGAAACAAGAGCGAAGAGAGAGAGAGAAGAGAGAAACTTGGATAGATATAAAAGATCAGTGAAGGCTATTGCCCAGCCTAATTGTATTTTGTGTTCCTGATTAGTTTTTGTTAAACCTTTTTATTTGGCTCCGTGATCGGTGTTTTGTTTTGTTCAAATATTTTATTTATTTTTGTTGTTTAAATAAACAGTGCACGCAGCACATCTTTTGAACTGCAGCAGTTACCTGGTATGTGTTATTCTTCTGCCTTCTGGCCTGAAGTCACCGCAACACCATTTCCTGGCACAGAGAGTATAAATGGTTTAGGCATAGGATGATTGCTGTCATTACCAATATGTCAAATTGGGGAAAAAAGTTAAGAGCTATTAAGAGTTAAGGGCAGAAAAAGTATTTATTGTTATAAAGCTGGAGAAGGATACAAGAAGAGTCCCAAGCACTTGACTATCCCAATTTTAACTATTATCAGGAAGCATAACACTCATGGTACTGTCAGAACTCTCACTCACTCTGGAAGAAAGAAAATTCTTTCACCAAGAACAAGTAGAAAACTTGTACTACTGAGGAAGGTTAATAACAATCCGAGATTGACTGCCAAAAATATTCAAAGTGAATTGGCTGCAGTTTCCATTTCAATCATAGGATGAGTATTGCATGGTGAAGGTCTCAATGATCACAGGCCAAGGAAAAAGCCACTCTTAAGAAAATGTCACAAGGACAATCGCTTGAAGTCTGCAAAACGGCATTTGATATGAGTGGTGATGGATATGGGTTCTAGTCAAAGGTTTTGTGAGTCATGAAACAAAAATAGAGCTATTTTGTCTCGCTGATAGTTACGTTTGGGGAAAGTCTGGTGAGGCGTACAAAGAAATGAACACCATACCTACTGTCAAGCATGGAGGTGGTAATATCATTCGATGGGGCTGTTTTTCCTCTAATGGCACAGGAAAGTTAGTTCCAATACAGGGGGGTAAATGGATTCCATAACATACCAAAAGGTATTGATCAATCATCTGAAACCCTCCACTATAAAACAGGGTTTAAAGCGCAAATGGACTAGTCAAAGTCACACTCTAAATCTGATTGATAATCTTTGGTATGAGTTGAAGAAGGCTGGGTACAAAAGAAGTCCTCAGAATTTGAATGAACTGGAACAGTTTTGCGTTGAAAAATGTTCAAAAATCACTAAAGAATCATGCCAAAAGCTCATTGACAAATATCCTAATCATTTAAAATAGGTTACTGTTACTAAAGGTGCCTCAACTAGCTATTAATTAAATTTTTCTTGTCAGGGCATACATACTTTTGAATTAGCATTTTTTTACAGAACTGTAGACATCTATTTCTTGTAACTTTTCCAAATCTACAAAAGCAAAACTTTTGCTACAAAATATTTTTTTCCTATAATTATTTGTTTTTGAGAAATTTCTAACAATTAGAAATTCCCATTGGGATATGTAAACTTTTGACTACAACTGTGTTATATATATATTTTATATATATATTTATATATATAGTAACCAGAGACGTGGGATGGTCATGAATGGTAAATATGTGGGTCCTAGCATATTATGCTATACAGGACCAGGGCACTGTAAAGTGCCAGATTGAGCAGGGAAAGACTACATCTCCTAAGAGACAATACTGGAGGTGTAGTTAATCGGGCCTACAAAAATGGCAGCCACCAAAGAAACTACAAGAGCCAGGAGTACATAGGGTTTAATTGAAATGTAAACCAGCACAGCTGCAGGTGTTTAAGAGGTGTTAGTTTTGTAAGTGGCTGGGCTGGTTGACAATAAAAGGAAATTATCTCCTTTGTTCAGGGTCGAGCTGGGGGAGGCTTATGGTGGTTGCAGTTAGACTTTGTAGAAAAAGGAGAAGTTGAGGAAAAGACAAAAAGAAATACAGAGGAACATATTTAAAACTGGTAAGTAGCTTAGCTACCCAGTGTATAAGATAGATACAAGGGGGGGAGAGAGAGTGAAGTCAGATCTCCTAATGGAGATAGATATCGTTTAGTTTTTGTTTGTTTGGTACAAATAAATACAGACACCGTGCTGTTTTATTTCATTTCTGTGCTCCTGTGATTCTATCTTCTTACACCAAAGAAGACAGTGGAAACGGTCCTGCAAGTGGCAGACTTACCCCGGTGTGTCACTAAATATATATATATATATATATATATATATATATATATATATATATATATATATATATATATATATATATATATATATATATATATATATATATATAAAAACTGAAAAAAAACATAAACTGAAAACCTATTTAAACATTAATCCAGCATCAATATTTAAGAACTTGAAAGTACTTTCCTATTTAAAATCAAAGACAAACATCATTTAATTTCAGTACACAGCTTGCCTTCTGAAGTGTACTGAAAAGATGAAGACACACACACACATACACAGAATGTGATAGAAATGAATAATTGCTTGGCAGCCAGTCTACAGGGAGAGAGATCACACTGTAAGGTACAAACTTCATGAATGATGTGAGGAATCTTTGCAATGTACAATTACTGCTTATTGAATACGAAATTTCACATTAGTGAATTCATCAGAGCGCATCAGTGTTATAAAGACACTTTTTCCTGGGGTAAACATACCTGCTTCTTTACTGATCCGCAGTCTCCTTGTCTTGGCTTAGATACAACCCCGGAGAGATGTTAACTGTTTAGATCCTTGTGTGGCACAGACGTGACTGGAAACACACTATCCAGTATAGTGTATTTACAGTATATGGTCAATGACATATAAAATTTACATTTATTTAAAAACTATTCACAGGACAGGTCTGTACATTTGAAAGCCCCCCAAATAGGTCTATAATGTAACCATTGAAATGAACCCTTTGATTAATATGTGCAATCATATACAAATGAGTTAAACAGTTTACAGTGTACAGCCCTACCTTTATTTAGAGTATATTGTATATTCCTAAAAACACACTGTGTCTCCTCAGACTTCATACAAAATTACTTTAATGGTTACTATTTTTTATGTCTCCAACAAGCCTCTGAATTATTCATCAGCAATGTGTCAATGACAGGTGATAAGATCTTTTCACGCTACATCCCACTGCAGGTGTTTATTACCCTGGTCGACAGCAGCCTGCAACTGAAAGAGCTCTCAACACACTTGCTTGACAGGTAATCGGAGATTTAGGGCCGTCTTCAGTCGGCAGGTGGTTGTCTGAAGGTTACAGTGAACAAATTATTTCTTCTTTTCTGTTGATTGAGTACATGGCTGGGTGCACGCCCCTTTTATGTATTAGTATTATTTTCATTCTTTTGTTATTATTACTATAATCGATGTTTATATATGGGCGGACGAAAGCTGCCCTTCATTATTATTTTTTCTTTGAGATCGGCGAAGAGCTGGCCTTACAATGTTTAGTTGGTGTGGATGGGGTAAAATCCCCCAATCCCTTTACCCTTGTGGGAATGTGGCTGGAACCTTAATAATGTAATTGCTTGATTAATGGGTAATTAAGGCTCCAGCCACAGAGAATAAAAGGACCCACTCAGGGCTCATTAAAGGAGAGCCTAGGGGAATGAAGGTAACAATGAGAGCAAGAGTGAATGCTACTAAGACGGTTAGGTGTAAAGGTACTCATTTTTGTAAAGTTCAGTTGTTGTTTGTGTTGGTTTTGTTTTGGCTGATGTGCCATTTTCTTTTGTGATTTTTGTAAAAGTGTATAATTTAATGTTTAATAAATATACTGCTGCAGCAATTTCAGCCCCGTACCTCTGTCTGCGGTGTATTGCTTCCTGGTTCTGATGTCACCACACCCTCCACTCAAGGCTATTCTGTGACAGGCTGTAATGTCACCTAGCAATAACTGTTAACCTGCTTCAACATTCTAAGGACATGCAGATGAGCTTATCGGTTAAATTAGTTTAATTGAAGTTGCTTTGTGTTTATGTTGTAAGCTGATATGGATATTTACAATGTGTAGACAGAGATGGTGAAGATAAAGTGCCCTAGATTTTGAAGTGATATGAGGCAAATACACATTTCCTCTGCTTCAAAATGGCCAGAATGTTATACTCTTTCCAAAGCAAACTTTAGAGAACAAACCCACTAATTAAACATACTGTGTAATTGAATACTAATCAGTGAAGCACAATCTTTCGGCATTTTTAATAAGTATAAATGCTCCAGTAAACATAAATAACAACCACAATACTTTGACCATTTAAAAAAAAAGACAATTTCAGAAAATATTGTAACTTCCAGCATTTCTATGGTAAAAGTCAAAAAAACATTTAAGTATAGTGGAGTAACTGAAGAAGACATACAATGCGCAGTTTATTTTTCTTTTTGCTTGTATCTTTTTGATTGATTTAAAAACCTTGCTAGTCGATGATGCGCAAAATGGCTGTTTGCCGTGCGTCCATGGAAGCCAGTTTTTTTTTTTTTTTATCATCAGTAAAAAGTAGCTTAACCCAATGCTGCCTCTATGATACAGGTTTGTTTTTTTTACCTCAAAAAATATATTGTAAAAATGATTACAGCACAGGGATAATAATATTTTATAATAGACTAATAACACATTTTAAACAAGGCTTTAATAATTGTGTTTTGATATATAGTAAACAAAACTCATGCTTTTTAAAAGTAACACGTACACATATATCTGCCGTAAGGACTTGGTGCACTGACAGAACTGCTGCTCCCGTGCCATCCTTGCCAGTCTGCCCACAGTGAGAGGCGTGTTTCTGGGAGGCTTGCTTGTACACTTAAAATTTTGATCTTTCAGTGTGAAACCACCATCTAAATTAGAAGATATTTTATTGGCAAAGTTTTTATCTTCTTGTAAACATGTTTTCTTTTCTTTTTTTTAATTACAAAATGTTTTCACGATTTTGATTTCAGATATGTTTAAGTTAGTTACCAATGAAATGTAATAATCTATCTTGGATTTTTATTAGCTGAAATCTAAAATTTTGTTTGACCACCCTAACTTTACAGGAAGTGTCTCCAATTACACTGTAACTAATAAGACACTAATTACACATGTAGCTGTGCAACAGTGTAACAGAATGATAATAACAAAATGAAAAATGTTTGCAATGTCTTAAATAAGAAAGTACAAAGCAATTGTCATATAATAGCTATAACTATAGGGCCTGTCTTGTGCTCTTGGACCAGCTGTCTCAGATTCTACACTTATTACATCCTATAGTTATCACTGAACCTTAGTTGGTACAGTGCAAGTTGGTATAGGGTGAAATGCACTGTAGTACATACATTACAAAATATCAGTGAGAAGATCAAGGGTAGGGATCCTGTAACAAGATGGCCGATGGTCAGGCAGCCAGAAGCAGGAGTCAATCAAATAAGTTGTACATTAATTTACTAAGCATGTATATCAATGTTGAATGAGTTTCTCATTCAAACTGTTCCTAAAGCCTACTGCCCTTGCAGCCTTTTATACACACCTAGAACATTTAACCAAATTGAGCATTAGTCTAATATATCAAACCTAATATTATTCATGAACTGTAGTAAATGAAATGGTTTTAGTAGTATTTGTATTTACTGGAAATGCAGCTATGGACAGCTACAGTGTGAACTTGGGGGTTCAACAATTTTAATCCACTTGCTTAATTTGGACACCTACTGTAAAGAGTCCACTTTAAAGTGACTTAAAAATGCACCTGAATACAGATCTACTGGACATCTATACAATAAAAACACTGAATTGAATGATTTCTATCGAAGTATTTTTTTATTATCTGCGATGTATTGAGATACATAAGGCTAAGTGCTCTATTCAAGTCAATAGTTCCTGTATAAAAACAGCTTCCAGCAATATGAAGCAACTGAATGCCTTTTCATTGTGCAGAGAAGCTGTGCCTTCTGGAAAATTAATCATATTATAAAAATGTATCAAATTCCAAAAGGAAGAAATGTTATTGGAGATCCAATAGCCTGGGATGATATCCCATTGATCATTTTAAGAAATACTTCCAGAAACTGTTTTAAATCTTTCCTCCAGAGCATTAACAATTACTCTTTAGCCAGTGGTGAGTAATGACTTGAGTTTCCAAGCTTCTCAATCGATACAACATTTACACTTCTGCTACAAATGTACTCTGTGCTTGGAGAAGCAATTTTTCTCCCAATTATTTTATATATTTATTTTTTCTCTGACCTCTTAAAATATTGAATACTTTGCTTTCGACTTATGATTGCTGTTTTCTTTTGGTAAAGAATAGTATAGTGGGTCCCTTTCAATTCAAAGGTGACCACCAACGATAGTTTTGGGATATTGCCCGTCTTTGGTAGGAATTTCTGAGCATTCTATGTCAAAGTTGCTGATAGGCCCTTCTGCTGAGTGATGTCCTGGGTCCTGCCTCCCGAGGGAGCAAATAGTCACTGCACAGAATGCTTGATCTCTTTTTCCCTTTCACCTTGGTAAGGTATGGTATAAACTAACCCTTAGGTTGTTTCAGGTCTTTTCAAAGAGCTCTCTCTAGTCAGTCTGTATTTCCCCTGCGGTAAACTCACTGGAAGCTGCTATTGCCACTTCCGTGGCTGCTCCTCTATCTGAGCTTCTTCCTTCTTTCTTTCTTCTTGGTTTGTTTCACTTGTGTCGCAGACCGCTATTAACTAAACTATATTTTTCACTAGCTGTGTTTCTATTATTTGAAAAATAAAAGAGAAGGTATCTGCGTGATCCTCCAATCAGAGCTCTGCTTGCCGTGTCCCCGCTCTAGAGCGAGTCCGCCTGCCGCTCACTTTAAGTGTGCCGTTAAAAAAATAAGATAAATAAATCAATAATTATTATTGTTGTCTTGTCCACTGTACAATACTTTATTTACTGTTAACAGCATGTGTTGACCTAATTTGTCTACCCTGTTGTGTGTGTTTTTTGTAACTGTAGCAGTTAAAAAAAAAAAAGCAACACTATGCAGCTGTGCTTCCTCCAGAGTCTCGCTCTTAAGCAGCTCCACTGTTGAGCCTACCTCACTGGCTGCCCCAGCCCAACCACCTTGGTGTTTCGGGTCTAAAAAAAAAAAAAAAAAAAAACTCTTACATACCCCCTCTCTGTTACTGTACTGTTACACAAGCACTCTCGCCCACCAAGGCTTACGAGCCAGTGTGTCTCCTTGGTGTAGGCTGCATGCTGCCGAGTGTTAGATCACATGCAGTCAGGGCTGCACCTGCCTGCTCATCCTTAGTGCTTGTGCCCTTGGCGCTTGGCCTGCCCGTGCATGGGGTACTTAGGTCCCTTAGTGCAATCAGTGCTCGGTACTCCCAGTATCCTCGGTACTTCGATGCACACGGTGCTCCTGTGCATGCACTCTGTGCACTGCTTCAGAGCTCCAGTGCACAGCGCTGGTAATTTGGCACACTTTCACAGCAGTGTATACAGTGCCTTTGGTGCTTACACACCTTAGTGCACTTGGCACTTGGTGCTCCCTGTGCTCATGTTGCTTCGGTATTTGATATCATATAGTGCCTTATAGCACCTCCACAGTTCAACTCTTGGTGCTGCACCTGGGTGACAATGTCATCCCATCTGTGCATGTCCTGTGGGGTTACGTTGCCCCTGGAGGATGATCACCAATTGTGCATAAGCTGTTTGGGATTGGAGCACGCCACTTTGGCCTCGGGGGATGACCTTTTGCCAGGTTTGCACGTCTTTTCAGCCTTGCACCCTGCATAATAGGCTCCGAAGAGTATTCAGGTTGCCCCGCTGCTCGCCCAGCATGGCCAGGCTGTCAGCGGCACTGGGATCCCCAGAATCCTCTCTACGGCAGCTGTCACAGACCCCACCCATGTCCTGTTCCCAGCCGCAGATGCCACACCAGCGCAGCCGCTATCCCTCTCCAGAGCAAAGGAAGTGACATTACAGGCCTCAAGGCCGTGATAGCCCAGGTCCTGGAGCTCTTGGCCAAGCAGCAGATCCCTAATCCTGCTCCCACGCCTGAGGCAGCGCCCGCACTAGATACTGCCCCTCCTCTCCTTATGGAGATGCAGGGTGAGCCAGAACCAGAGTTGGGGATAGCCGAGGAAGCCGTTTCCTTGGTACCCTCATGGGATGGTGACTTCCTCACCGAGGCCAAGGCCTCAGCAGGGCCTCTGAATTCTTGCAACCTCAGACCCCTCACTTCTCTCCACACCAGCTGCAGTACTGGTGCATTTTCACCTTGGACATCTGGGTGCTCGCCACCTTACAAACCTGTTACATTCTCCAGTAATGCATGGGACCTCCTCCTTTTTGAGGGGTCACAACATCTGTGACAGACCCTCTCCAGGCCTTGGTACTCCATCAGGAAGTGCCACCTTGTTGAGTAAGAAGGACATCCATCTCGTAGACCCCATATCCCACAAGATGGGGTTGTACTCAACTAGACTAGACCTGAGACATCTCAATGCATTCTTGAAAGAGAGGGAATTCCAAATGCTGACTCACCATCACAGCCTCCAGACGATCTGGCCGGGCGACTGTGCGCCGGGGACGCATATTTTCACGTTCCCATTTGTCCAGCGCACATGAAATAGCTCTGCTTCGCCTTCCAGGGAAGTGTGTACGAGTTTACAGTGCTGCCACTCAAGTTGAAGTAACTAGGCGACTGGTTGATATATTCCCAGTCGTAGGAGGGAGCAGTGGCCCACTCATCTCCCTTGTGACGGCTTTGGTATACATTCCCAAAAGTATAGTTGGTGGTCATCTTCAAATTGAAAGGGAACGTTAGGTTACAGATGTAACCTGGTTCCCTGAAAGAGAAGACGACCACCCACCAGCGAGGTCGCTTCGGTCGATTATGTGGCTTTGAGGCAAAAAGAGCATTCTGCGTAGTGACCGTTTGATCCCTCAGGAGGTGAGACCCAGGACGTCACTCAGCAGAAGGGCCTATCGGCAGCTTTTGACATAAAATTCTAAGAAATAACTACCAAAAGCAGGCAATGTCCCAAAAATATCATTGGTGGTCGTCTTCTCATTCAGGGAACCAGGGTTACATCAGTAACCTAACATTCTTAACTGGGGGTCTGTGGCCCTCTAGGGGGCCTTGAGGTTTGAAGGGGTCCACCAAAAATAAACTAGAGAATGTGTTATTTTTCTCTGCATGCTTATGACACACTGAAACCTATTAGCTTCAGCATATCATAAACATGCATAGAAATGAACACGCTCTCAGGTTACATAACACATTCGCGACAGATTACAAAGCAAAGGGAAAATTGTTGTAAACACAAACAGTAAATAACAGAGCTATACCTCAGCTGCAGTGTGTAATTTGTGCACATGTACTGTTCAGTGAATATTTAAAACCCTCCAAATTACAGAGACATGTAATTACCACCATGAAATATATAAAAACAAGCAACATTTATTTTTTGAGCGAAAGGCTAAGAAACTGCTTGGTACTAAAGCCTTATGAAATCCACAACTACTGCGGATAAAAAGCTTGTAGTGTCATCATACATAGTGGTTCAGAAAGTAGTTAAAGCACAAAAATTGCGTACGATTGCTGAGAAGCTGATAATGCAGTGTGCCATTGAAATTGAAAATGAAATGTTTGGAGAGGACAAGGCCAAGGAACTGGCAAAAATACCAATGTAAAATGACACTGTCAAACGACGGATCACTTTTATGTCAAGATATTGTTTCTGGGGTTCCCGAGTGGAGCGTAGGTCGCCGGTTCGAGTCCAGACTATTCCACTACCATCCATGGACGTAAAATTGGCTGAGCATCACCAGGTTGGGGAGTGCTTAGGTTGGCTCACCACACACCAGTTACTCCTGTAGACTGGCCGGGCGCCTGTAGGCTTGCCTGTAAACTGCCCTGAACTGTGTTGTCCTTCAACGTTGTAGCTCTAAGGTGGCTGCATGGCGGGCCTGCAGAGTGAAAAAAAGCGGTTGGCTGATGGCACCCACTTTGGAGGACAGCGTGTGTTTGTCTTCACCGCTCCCGAGTCAGCGTGGGGTGATAGTGGTGAGCTGAGCCTAAAATAATACAATTGGCTATTTCAAATTGAGAGAAAAGTGGGGTAAAAATCAATCTGGCGACTACTAAATAAAAAAATTATAAATAAATAAATAAAAGACGACATAGTTTTGCGGTGCACTACTGCTCTGGAAAGCTCATATCTGTCTTAAATTCTTACAGTCTTTCATTCAGGAACGAAACATTGACTTTGACGTAATCAATCCGCAGCTGGCAGCGCATCTACCTGGTCTGCTCAACAATACTTACTTTCCTGAACTCATGCCAGAACAAGCCGCTACACATTAAATCCAAACCACCCTAAATGAAAACTTGCTTAGTTTTGAAAAATATGTTTCAACTTCCTTTAGAATTTACTTTAAGAAGCTATGTCTGTAGTTAAATTAATAACCAATTAACAAAGATATATCCACACTGATTTATTCACGACCTCTCATACTTCCCAGAATAGCTCACTACTTTCAGATCTCACAAAAGCAGGTTTACAGTTTTAAACGCTCACAAAAATATGATAGAAATAGGCCTCTTTTTTGAAGTTACACACAACTAGTAGGTGACAACCACTGACAAAGAAAACTTGGTAGGAAAATTGACTCAAACCAATGAATAGGACAACTAAGTTTAATTTGATAAATCATTGGAAATTCATGCCTAGCTTGCATGAGCTATAAAAAGACCTTTGATTACGGAGACAAGTTTTTAAAGGTTCTGCTGATGAATCAAGACCTTGAATGAACCAACTTCAAAGGAATAAAGACATACAGACTCACTAAAAGGACAGCATCAGCAGTAAATGAGGAGCGAGACAAGGGGGCTCCATCTCAAGAAAGCTGTTCACTGTCTGCCTGTAAAGTGTATTTCTAAATGGGCTGCTCAGGATTAAACATCAATGAAGAGAGACTGAATTGCCTCCACCAATAACATAATCCTCATAAAGGGAGAGATGGATGAGATAGAAATCATGATCAACAAAGGAAGCAAGGGAAAGGACTGCCGATAAATATGATGAAGACATCTGCAGCTGTCTTATCGAAAACAGTACAAAGAGAATACACTTGGGATATTGTGTACAATTGCATTTAATTGGGCCTGTTGATGAATGGCATAAATGAAAAATTCAATTTGGGGACCTTGCATTTTCTTTACTAAAGACTAACTATGTTGTTGAAGACAAATATTAAAACTAATACATTCTCTGTGGTTTCGAGTCTTGGGCAGCAACCCAAATGATATATTTAAAATGTTATTAATCAGGATAGCTCAATGATGTGGAAGGCCCTGTTTACAAGAGTAAAACAGGGAAGGTAAATGATTACAACAGATAGTCATACAATGCAACATAAAAACAAACACACAATAAAATAATAGTTTCCTTCTATGATTGTGTGCAGGAACTCAAATTTGTCTTCAGATCAACAACAACTATCTACATACATTTAAATATGTCATACACTATAAATTACTTATTTTCAAATACATCTATATATTTTGGTCGATCAAAGTTTTGCAGTTTCCAAATATATATATATATATATATATATATATATATATATATATATATATATATATATATATATATATACAATTCTCTGTGGCTTGCTCGTGTTTAGCTTTTCACATTGCTTTTTATAGATGGATACAGAAGAAGATGAAAAAAATGTACAGTTGTTGTCAAGTTTAAATACCCCAATGAAAAGTTTTAATTTCTAGAAATGTCTCAAAAACAGAGAATTTTAGGAAAGATCTTTTGTAGCAAGAGTTTTGCTTTTGTGGATGAAGAAAAAAAAAAAGTTACAATAGATGTCTACAAGTATTTATTTCTCCAAAAATGCCAATTCAAAAGTATTCATACCCGTTGATGCTATGATAGTATAGTCTACAAGGTGCTAGAAACTTCAGTATGATAATGCAGAACCTAATTCTACAATAGAACTTATTACCAATAAGTCAATATGGGAAAAGGTACAGAGCCATCTGAAGACCTTAGGCAGAAAATGCTTTATTGACATAAAGCTGAAGAAAGATACAAGAAGATTTCTAAGCATTTGAGTATACTAATTTCAACTACTGTTTCTATAATCAAGAAGTACAAGACTGTCATAATGCTCCATCAGTCTAGAAGAAAGAAGGTTCCTTCCCCAAGAACAAGTAGAAGAATTGTGAGGAAGGTTAATAACAATTCGATATTGACTGCCAAAGATATTCACAGTGAATTGGCTGGAAGTGGGCCTGGGGTTTCCATTTCAACCAGAGGTCAAGTATTGCATGGTGAAGGTCTCAATAGTTGTAGACCAAGGAAAAAGCGACTCTTAAGGAAACATCACAAGGATAATTGCTTAAAGTCTGCAAAACTGCATTTGAATGATGGTTATGAGTTCTAGTCAAAGGTTTTGTGGAGTGATGAAAAAGAAATTGAGCTATTTGGTCACGTTGATAGTTGTTACATTTGGAGAAAGTCTGGTGAGGCGTACAAAGAAAAGAACGCCATATCTACTGTCAAGCATGGAGGTGGTAATATCCTCCTATGGGGCTGTTTTTCCCTCTAATGGCAGAGAAAAAGTTAGTTCTAATACGGCCATTCATCTGAAACCTGCTTTAAAGCGCAACTGGACATTTCAACACGACAACGATCCATAGCACACATCAAAATCTACTTCAGTTAAACAAAATACAATTACCTTCTGCTCAAAATAAAGGTTTCAGATTGTCCAGGCTGGGCAGAGCTTTCATCTCATTACCTGTCAACCACACAGGTCAAACACTCACCCCCAAATTCCTGCCTCTATAAACATGTGGCCATTCCTCAATTACAACTCAATTATAGGGAATGGCTACATTACAACTGTGGGTCATGGCAGCGAAGGAATTAACCCCTCCTCTGCCAAACTTGCATTCAAAATACACTTACACTTCCGCCCTGCCACAGTTACCAATTACCCGTGATTGGATGCATTATTGGAGACACTCAAGCTTCCCTTTTAATAGTCTCATATTGTGGTTTTCTGGTTCAATTGGTTGTCAAAAAAGTAATAAAATAGAATTAATAAAACCAGACTTCCAGTCTTTTTTTCAAAATCTGGTTTGCATTATTTTATTTATGAGGTACAAATAGACAATTTAGTTTATTTAAAGAAAGGCTAAAGGAATACCTCAATTTAAAAGATTTGCATGATTCTGTGTTTATTTTAAAGCAGAATGGTAATCAGTGAGTACATGCACACAAATTAAAAATGAGATTTAGATTTATTGAATGAATGGATATTTTGAGTTTTATATATGCATGAATGTGAATGTACATGAATAATTGTATTAGAATACACTTTGAAATACAGGTAACACCCAGTAGTCACACTGTGATTACATATTTCCATTAAAAACAATTTGATCAGCAGTGCATAATATAGTGTACAAAAAAACAACCATAAATAAATAAACAAACAACAATATGGACAGGGTAGCGAAGGCAGTATTTTCTCATGACAAGTGCAGCTTTTTTAAATTATGACTATTGGTCAGTGGAGTAGACATGGCAAGTAAATAATTGACTACCTCATCAGTTATGAAGCTGGGAGACTGCATTACAGTAATTGAAATACTCCACTCTATTTTATAGCTAGCAAAAATATGGAATAACTATGTCAAAACTGACTACATCCTGCATTGTATCTGATCCTAACACAACAATTGGATGGTAGCCTAAGTTAGTTTGCTAACAGTTAACTTAAGATAAATAATATGCTAACTTTTTTTTTTTGTTATTGTAGTTATTGTCAACAGTTCTCTGCCATTAAAAACTAAACTCTCATTTGTCTGTATAGGTGTTTAAATATGGCACTGTCACAAAGACAGCTGCAGTGGGTGATGTCAGACCAGAAACCAGGAAATAAATAACAGAGGTGGAGTTTGGTGAAGCTGAGCGAATGGTCTCGCTCAGCAGTTTAATAATGAACAGACAGACAGAAAATAAAAGGTTGTAAGATAAACAAGACACAGGACACGGCACTGGAAGCCAAAACAAAGAGATGAAACAAAACGGACTAACACTAAACAAACACAGTGAGTTGATATTTTAACTATTATTATTATTATTATTATTATTATTATTATTATTATTATTATTATTATTATTATTACCTCCATCTCCAATCCTGTTCTCCACTCACTGAACACCCCACCCTGAGTGAGTGAAAACATGCTGCTTTTATGCCGCTGTACCGAGACTCTATTGCTAATCAATCATTCAGTTGAAGTTGCGGTACAACTGCACGTGAATTAATAAAGTGCAATTCCCCATGCTCCCATATTATTACATTTTACTTGCACATGAAGTGCTGTGAAATCCTCGTGCCTAAAAACAAATATACATTTTAAACACTCATGTTACACAGACCCGTTTGTATCCCGTGTACCAATGACTACACACCAACATTAACACACAACATACACACAGGGGCGGGCACTTTGCCACAGGCACGTTTGGGTACAGAATCCAAACATTCCTAAGGATATAGTAGATGAAAAAAACCCAATTTACTTTAACTGACTTTACAGTGAATTTGAATGCGTCTCAAATCAAAGGATGCAGTGAACAGAGGGCCTGATATAATGAGAAATTAAAACATGGCATCATTAAACATGATCTGCTTGTTTTGATTCCACATGTATTTGACAAATCAAATGTCTTAATTACCACTTGGGCTTGCTCTGAAATGTATACGTACCCTTGTAGCAGTTGAGTACACTTTAGCTTCAGTGTACTCATCAGAAATTTTCCATGACACAGTACCTGTAGTGTGACCACAAATAGGCCAGAGCACCTACATTGCATTGTATCTACTGAAAATAGATTTTTGAGTGCCGACTATTTAACATGCTCAGTTTCTATTCAGTAACCTAGCTTCAACACAGCTACAATACAATGACACTTAGGCATTTAAGCGTAGTTCCACAAACCCTGCATGAATCATCTGAACACTCACGTTTGAAGACACTTTCATTAAGGCTGCTGTGCAGTACCTGCTACAGGACTGCTTTGTATCAGGTTGGCCCATTGTCACGGAATGCACCAGGAAATTTAATCTACGAGGTGTGCCCAGATTTCACCAGGTAAAAACATCCATCAGTTCCCACAGATTTCAAGGTGTGGTCTTTGATGGAGCAGCCTATCAATGGGTCCAGGTTCTGTATAAGCCATGGCAGCTCCATTGGGTCTTTTTGACAGTGGACTGCATTTATTTCTCTGTTGATGAACACATTTGTTTATGTCACTATAACAAATGGAGATCGTCTGGAATTGAAAGATGTTATCTCGGATCTCTGGCATAACTTGGATCTGGGTGTGATACACTACCTCATTCCATAACTCTGCGTCTGCAGGCATTATACAGTCATCAAGGACAGTATAGGAAAATGAAACTTATACTAAGAAGCATATTTGTCAAACCACAATATTTTTTCAAAATATTAATTTGAACTCAACTCAAGAAAAGCCATGAGTGTAAGTGTTGTGTGATTGCGATTTAAAAAAAAAAAAAAGGCAAATAAAACCTTTAAATGCTTATGCTAATTGGAACTTAATTAGGTTTAATTATTAGAGTAAATAGTGCTCGGCTTACAGCCAGGGCTAAATGAAGCTCATGTGTACCACAGCTGGAGCACCAAGACTTATTAAGAAGTTTAGACAAACCACAGTGCTATTTTATGTAAATTTTATGTATGTTTTGTTTGAATGTAAAAGTAAATGATTAGGGCTCTAGGTGGCAGCAGCTGCATGTAAAACAATGGTTTTCTTTTTCTACTTGGTAAACAAAGCCTAATTATAGCTACTGACATGGAACGTAGAATTTAACTGGAGTTTATTGTTTTACTGGTAATGCTGTGTTGGTGTTAAAGGTATAATTATATGTTATTAAACTATGCTTCTCTCCGAGAGACTGTAATTGAAGTACATTTTTTGGCAAAATGATGAACCTGAACAAGCAGTTTATAGGAGTTACAGCAACACTGCTACAATATGCAGTGTTTAGGAAGCTCAGCTTTTTTATTTATTGTTTTAAATGAGAATAAACAGAAACAATACTACAATTGAAAAGCAATAAAAATCCAAGCAATTCATTAATAGTGCTAAAAAGAAGTTAAATATTTGAGCAGAAGCAATTTATATAAAAATATCCTCCAGAAATATTTTTCCCAGACACACTTAGAAGAGTGCTAAATAAATATAGGATAATAAAGTGCAGTGGTTTTTCCATGAATGAGACTGAAAACTAGCCAACGAGCCCCTGGAGGGAGAGAGTGGGTTGATTAAGGCCATCCTCATGCGTGAAAAACACATCACTCAATGGATAACCATGGAATATTCTGTATAAATGAATCAGATGAATTTAGGGAATTTCTTTCCTTACAATATATCAAGCTGAATCTACTTATCAACACTGCCTAATTTGGAACAGCGCATTCTGTCACTGGATTTGAATGAATGCAAGATAAATTCCACAAAACGATCTGGAAAAAAGGTTTTCACTTTGTAGCATAGAATACAAAAATGTTATTCAGAGCTAGATCTTTTAACAATTGTATAGGCACACACACATATATATATATATATATATATATATATATATATATATATATATATATATATATATATATAGAGAGAGAGAGAGAGAGAGAGAGAGAGAGAGAGAGAGAGAGAGAGAGAGAGAAAATAAAATCAGCCCATACTTTATTAATCCAGATGGCTCACCTCACAAACTCTGGTTCTTCTTTAAATAATAATTATTCAACACCAGGATGCAGTGCAACGCCATGGTGTTTATTTGTTTAACAACAAAACAAATAAATGAAACAAAACCTAGCCTGTCTTTGGTCCTACCTAAACAAGGACTCTCTGGATAAATGGGAACAGGCTGGTCACTTTTACCCCAACAAAACAAACGTAGCTTTCCAAAATACCTTTTTTTTCTTTATTTCTGTTTCTTTCCTAAACACCTTCATCTAAACCCGGGGTTTCCAATCCTGGTCCTGTAGGGCCAGTGTCCCTCCTGGTTTTTGTTCCAACTGTACACTAAATTGCTTAATTGGACCAATTAAGCTTCTAATAGGTGCTTGATTGGTCCAATTAACTAATTTAGGGGACAGTTGGAACAAAAGCCAGGAGCACACCGGCCCTCCAGGACCAGGATTAGGCACCCCTGATCTAAACAGACACCCAGTGCTTTTAAAGCCCCTAAGTATTTGCAACAATACAATCAACATATACTTCCACTATATATTATATATTTATATACTATATATATATATATATATATATATATATATATATATATATATATATATATATAGTATTCAACTGTACCCTAAATTAATGAATTGGACCAATTAAGATTCTAATAAGCACTTTATATTTGATAAAAATAAATACAATGACGCCTCAGATTTCAATAATTTTGTATGTGTTTGAGAGGGGTGGATAATGTGCAGAAGTGTATTTTTGTGTTTTTCTGTAGTGTTTACAAACAGCTAAAAATACATTATTTTAAGTGAGAAAGTCGAGGTGACAGAGTATAAAGTGTTTTTTTTTGTTGTTGTTGCTGTCTTCTAGATCATTTAATTGTTCTTCATCCTAATCGACATGTCTGCTTACTTCTTTGGGATTTTTTGCAGGTAATTGGTCACTCAGTATCATGGTTACCACTGTACATCTTTAACTGTAAAAGCCAAATGGCTACCGTCCAATAATTTTTATTCTGTGAGGCAATGCAGTGATTTAGAATATGTGACAAGGCTCCAATTGTCTATATTCATTCAACATACAGACAGCTGGAACCTTGCTCGACCAATTACATTGCTTGTTTCACGTTCCATTGCCAGCCCTGGATATATATATATATATATATATATATATATATATATATATATATATATATATATATATATAATGAGAGATATTCATCTACCAATTAATGTATTCGCTAATAATATACAGTCGAATTAGGCTAAATAATGTGTGTATTATGTACAGTGTTGAGTAGGTGAGTCAGCATTTGGCTAGTGTAACAAAGACAGCGATCTACCCCCAACTGTTTGTAACAGTTCAGTGCCTCAGTAATACAGAAACAACAATCTTTCCCCAGAGCAGTAAAAGTAACAAAGATGACGATCACACCTTCTCCCACTACTGTTTGTCCCTTTGAAAAACAAGTAGAATTCTGCTGCATGTACATCAAACATGTTTACTCCTTTCATCATTACCTTGTCTGTGCGCTGGTATATAAAGTTATAACTTAATTATGTGTTAGAGCCAACTGCAAATTGCCTGCATTGTTTCTCTCCAGAATTCTATGCAATAAACTACTTGATTATATCCATACTGAGGCTGGTTGAATTTCTTCAAGGTCCCTATGAATTGGCATCACGAACAGGATACTTTGCTGCTGCTTAAGATGTTTTTGGTGTTTTTCATCTGCCTTGGTCTATTGGTCCAGGGGTAAGTAGAAGAGAATTTTCCCTGGCAGCGTCAAAGTATCTACAAATGTATAAGGGATTTTCCCAGAGTGTTATGTAGTAACTCGTAGTGTTTATGTTGTTCCCTTTCAATTCGAAAATAACCATTAAGTATGGGATGTCGCCTCCAGGCGGTAGGATTTAGTTGAGCTCATGTCAAAGCTGCCGATAGGTTGGTGCATGCACTGACATCTAAGCCCACCCCCTTGTCGGATTAGAATACGCAGTGCACGCAGCATCACATTCTCCTTTGCTTTCAGCCAAGAAGGTATAAGCATACAAGTATTTTTTCTCTCTGAGAATCACTTACATTCTTGTATTAACACTATTGTACTCGTTTTAGCTTTAAGCTTGGGAAGCTGGCTACTGCCTCTTCCCTGAGTTGATTCAATGTTAGCTTGCTGAGCAATTAAAACAATTTTGTTTTAGACTTTTCACGCTTCCTCTTACTAAGAGTTTGTATCCACATTGGCCTTTGGCAGCCCGTATTTTTTACATATCAATATTTTATTAATATTGATTATTTTTTTGGTTGTTGTCATGTTTTTCGATCTGTTCTCTCCTAGTAGAATAGATCTTAGCAAAGCTATGCTGCGCGTTCTGCCTACTAGGCCAAGCATTGCAGCCTCAGTCTTGCGCTTCAAGCAGCCCAGGGTTGGAGCTTGCTCGTCAGCCAGCACAGTAATATCACCCGCAGCTTATATTAACTCACCGCGTGGTCGCTACTATCTTAGCTAAGCGTTGTGCATTGGATATTGTACCACTGCATTTAAAAACAAACAAAAAAAAAAAACAGAAGACAACTACCACAAATATATTTGTTGTTGTGTATATATTACTGTATTGCATTAAAAACCATACAGATGGGTCTATAGCACCTTAGGCCTTTGGCCTGTGTTTCAGAGCACTGTAGGTAAGTATAGTACCAGTACCCTTCAGACCGTTGTACTTTTCAGCACCTGCAACATTTGGGAGCGTTTACATTCCTGAACACATCACCAGCACCCAGCGATCTGCTTCCGGGTCAGCTTACGCTCAGATGTCCTCGTGCAAAGCATTCCAACGCTCTTGGTGAACAGTGCTTCGGCGCTCTACGCTCTGTGTGCTAGTGCTCAGCCTTGGTGCTTGCGCTCCGGCGCTCAGGTACTCGGCGCTCGGTGCACGTGTCTTGGTCGGTTCATGCACTTGGTGCTTCGATGCACCTTTGGCGCTCGACGCTCGGTGCACACGCTCAACACTTGGTGCACGCGCATCGGTGCTTCGACGCTCTGTACGCGTGCCTCGGTGCTTGGTGGCCAGGAATGTTTCCCCAGCCCATCTGCGCAGCCACGGTGCTACTCTCCCTCTAGCAGGAACGTCCACGCCATCATTTACCCAGTAAGGAAGTGGATCGCCCTAGATCCCGCTCTGGGTCACCTCATTGATCTCCTCATAGGGGCAGGCACCATAGGGACAGATCAGGCGTGTCAGAGCTCACGTCCAAGATATCCAAATTCATGGACGTCATGATGGGCCAGCAGTCTCTGGCACCTCGACCCAGGGATGAACCAGTTGCATCACTTGTCGCCCAGCCGGCGGTTCCTCCACACTCTTTCAACTCCACCTGTACAACAGCACGACCCACCCTTAGCGTTTTTGGATCTGGATGCGATCTCTAGGAATGCATCAAAGGTGCAACCCCTCCTCTATGAAGAGGAATTGGACACAGAGTCGGTCTCGCAGCACTCCGAGAAGGAGTCTGCGTTGGAGGTGTTGGAGACAGATGACCCTTTGTGGTTGGTAGTTGAGTGAACAGCTTGTCACTTGGGAGTTGTGTAGCCAGCCGTGCAAGAACCTAGACAGTCCCTTTTTGAATCACTGTCTGCACAGGTACATCATACCAGGATGCTTTCAGCATTCCCAGATTTTATCAAAGAGGTACAGTCCACATGGGGAGCTCTGGCTTCTTCTCCTGCCACATCTCAAAAAGCTTCCGCTTTTTCGACAATGCAAGGGGCGGACGCAGTTGGGTTGGCGTCTTTTCCACCAGTAGATGTTGCTTTCACCGTTCTGGTGAAGACCCCGACACTATCGGAGTTGACAAAGGATCCCGCATGCCCTAACAGGCAATGCAGGACTACGGAGGTGCACCTCAAGAAAGGATATTTGGCAGCAACAGAGGCAGTCAGGTTATCTAATGTTGCTAGCCTGTTAACAGTGTATCAGGCGGCGATTATTAAGGTCCTCCCAGAACGACCCTCGGCGTTCCTTTGAACCGAGTTGGGGTTAGTTGCCCAATTATTGGTGAAACTGGCCCATTGAATGCTAGGGCACAGGGACAGAGCATAGCTTCGTTAGTGATGGCTAGAAGGTAGTTCTGGCTATTGCAAGCAAGAGTTCAAGATCCTGACAAGGTTCCCCTGTTAGATGCCCCTATTACATACGGGCACACGTTTGGCCCAGTGGTGGAAGACTTCAACAATCCATTATGGGCCGGGGAGGCTTCTAAGCAGATGGCGCAAATGTGACCGCAGTGGGGTTTCCAGCCAAAACGCCCACAACAACACTAGCAGTGGCGTAGGACACCACCACACCAGCAGGCTCACCCAAAAGATAGAAAGCACTCACTTGACAATACTGCAGCGGGCAGTCAGCCTGTTTTTACCAGCCCACAGCGGGGAGGTTGGTGTTCTAGAGGAGGCGGTAGACCATGTCCTCGTGGCCCCACGCAGACCTCTCAGGAACGGCCACACACCAAAAAGCCCTGAGACATCCAGGCAGCTTCCAACCCACCCCTACACAGCTCCAATTCTGGCAACTATGTACCGACGACATCTGGGTATACAAAACCAGTCATCGGTTACAGCCTTCAGTTCCGGTTAAACCCTCCCCCTTTCGGGGAGTGGTGGTGACCACAGTGAAGGACTTCAACCAGTCTTCAGCCCTGTATGGAAATACAAGCATTGCTGAGCAAGCACGCTATCCAGCCAGTAGACCCTGTTTTGATCGAGCAAGGGTTCTACTCAAAGTACTTCCTGGTGCCCAAGAAAGATGACGGGTTCTGCCCGATCTTGGATCTGAAGCTACTGAACAAATACCTTTGGGTGTTACCGTTCAGGATGCTCACGCACATCATCCAGTCTGTCTGGTACGGCGACTGTTTTACCACCATGGGATGCATACTTGAGGGATGCATACTTTCATGTCCCCATCTGTCCTGGTCACAGGAAGTACCTGCGTTTCATTTTTCAGGGCACGGCATACGAGTTTCGTGTCCTTCCATTCAGCCTGTCACTCGCTCCTCGAACCTTTTCAAAGTGTATTTATGCCATTCTGGCCTCTTTGTGGGTGCAGGGCGTCAGATTGCTGAATTATCTGGACGACTGGCTCGTCTGTGCGCAGACAAGGGAGCAGTTGGTAGAGCACAGAGTGTGGGTCACAGACCTCATCCAACGACTGGGTCTGAAGGTAAACTCGGACAAGAGTCGTCTCATGCCGAGCCAAGAGAACGAGTTTGTGGGTCTGCATCTGGACTTATTGTCCACGGAAACAACCTTATCGTCACAAAGAGTTGCTTCAATAGAGCAGTGTCTCTCCCTTTTCAGGTTGAGAAGAACAGTGAGCATGATGTTATGTCAGCGCATGCTAGGGTTGATGGATGCTGCCTCTCAGGCCCTCCCATTGGGCTTACTACACCAGAGACCTCTTCAGGCCTGATTCAATGCCTTCTGGCTGCATCCTCAGCGAGACAGACGTTACAAGTTGGCGGTTTCCCAAACTTGCTGGAGAGCCCTGCGTTGGTGGAAGGTTCCATCCAATATTTGCCAGGGCGTGCTTGGGTCCCATCTTCCGGAGGGAAGTAATCACCACAGACACCTTGAACGAAGGTTGAGGAGCGGTCTGGAATGGGAAAGGGACCCACGGAGCGTGGGCAGGACCTTGGAAGTCAGCTCACATCAGTGCTCTGGAGCTCAGAGCGGTGGACCTCGCCATACGCCATTTCTTGCCGGTGCTTCAAGAAAAGCATGTGTTAGTGCGGTCGGACAACACCATGGTTGTGGCATATCTCAACTGCCAGGGCGGGTTGCGGTCCCAAGGACTTCACCAGATGGTTGCACGGTTATTGCTGTGGGCACAACCTTGACTAACCTCCCCCGTCTGTGTTTTCACCACTAGACAGTTAAAACGCACAAATTTCGGAGCTGTCACCGAGGGTCAGCACAAACCGGATCACCACTGCACCAACCCTCACAAATTACCCGTCTCTTCACCACCCCACACACACGTCTGCACTCACCCAGGACTGGTGACTGTATTCGTTTCTGTTCGGGACTGTGCCCTGTTTTGTTAGCCCCGCGCTTTACACATGGTTGTGTATTGCTGGGGTATTATTATTTAAACGGTCACCAGACCTGGAAAACAAATAAAACACTTTTCCAACCGGATTACAATTGTCTGCCTTTCACTCGTGCACCGCATCACCTGTTCCCCACTCACCAGCCACTTTGCCACATGCGCATACTCCACATTCTCCAAAATAAATATTTGTACTAAAACATTTTGTGATTGGTGTTTGTCCCGAACTACTGAAATATATAAACACTAGAAGCCCTTAATTTAAATTTTTTCCAGTTATGTAACACATATGGGGCTGCTCGTTCATGTACCTTTTTGTCCGTATATATTAAAAATTCTCACATAGCATGAAATGCAGGAGTGCAGAAATAAAGCAGTTATATTACATTATACCTAAAAGCCCCAGGAGCACACAGAAAACAATTGCATTTTGATTATACTGAATGGCATTCTACTTTATTATTTTTATTGACCAGTCCGCAATATGTTTAGCTGTAATCAGATTAGTCTCTTCTCTCTGTTTGAGTGAGTGAATGACTGACGGACAGTCTATTGTTTTCAATCAGCCTTTTAAAGGCTGGCGTCTGCTTGCCAGATGCTCTGCTTTGGTCAGTTGATTAGCATCGGGACTAGTGAAAAATACCAGAGACCGTGGAGTTTTACTATGCAACAAAATATGGATGGCATGAAAGTATTCCGTGAAAGCTGGCTGCCGACGGCGGTCTGTTCAGGTGTTTTACAATGTACTGGACCTTGTCATCAACTCCTGGGTACTTTACAAAGAATGCACAGAGAACAATTTACCAAGGAGAGACTGTATTTTACATTTAGCACAGAAACTTTGCAAGAAGCATTTGGAGCGAGAGACTACTAAGCGTGTAGCCACAGCTGAAGCTGGCAACCCCTCTAAGAGCCGCAAGAGACACCAATGCCAGGGTGGCAAGTGCAATAAAAATAAAACTTCAGACATCTGTGCCCTGTGCAGAATGGCAGTGCGGAGAAGTGCTTTATCTGTGTTGATTGTGAAAAGCCTTAGACTTAAATGTAAAGGAATACCCTTTTGTCGAAAAAGAAAAATAAATTTGACTTTTTTTTTTTATAACTTCTTGTGCTGTGCGCTTATGTAAAATGGTTTTTGCTAAGTTTGTTTATCTACGTTGTTCAATTGCTTTTGTGCCTCTGATAATAAAGTGATTGCTGTTAAACTAAAACATGTATTGCTATCATTTCAGTTCTATAAATATGTACAGTATGTTGTAAACCAACATCTGTTCAAATGTTTATTTACATTTTCTTGTTTTGATTTGTAAATTAGATGTGTGTGTGTATATATATATATATATATATATATATATATATATATATATATATAATATGCTTTGGTTGTTCAGATGTCTGTGACGTACTCAATAAAAAAAAATTAAAAAACGAATTACATCTGTCTGTTTCTCCTTTCATTATACAATTTACAGTGTTTTGAATACAGCTGTCAGAAAGACTGCTCGGGGCTTCTAGGTATGAATATATCTTCAGTCCTTCTAGTGTTAAAGATACCTGTTCACAAAAAGTTTAACATAACAAGGTGCTTACCACGAAAGCAAAATAATATATGAACTTATCCGATGAAGCTAATTCAAATGTTCTCATTTGTCCACACCAGAAACAGCTATAGTAGCACACTCTTGCAGATCTGTTTAGATTGCGAACAGATAAGAGAGCTGAAGCATGAGGTATCCCCTTAAAATCATCATCATCATCTTCAGCCTTTTTCAATCCAATCCACTGCTGGATGAAGGCCTCCCCAAGATTCTTCCACAAAAGCATGTCTGCTGTATCCCTCATCCACATTGCTTTGGGTTTATGTAGCATGGGTTAAATGGAGTACACAACAAGAGTTTATAGCAATTCCAACACATTTATTGCCTACCAATGCAAGGTACACAATGTCAGCACTCACCGAAAATCAGCAGGACATCTGTACCATGAGCATACAAGCCATGCAACCAACTAACAATCATTTGTTCTAACGTGTGTGTCGTGTCTGGCAGCTCAGCCTTTTTATTGGCTAGCCAGCAGATGGAATATTACGCTGAAACTATAACAAGCATTCATTAAACTATCCCCCTCCCAGCATTTTCCCTTCAGCACTCCTGCCAACAGGACACTCACACTGAATCCCCTAACCGAAGGTCAGAATGGATTAAGAAACAGAACATGACCTTTTAACTTTTTTGTTTTTCAAATCTTTCTGAACCAGTTAGTCCAGGAAGCAGGCTGGAACTGTTATGGCTCATCCACGGCGGGTACATTGAACCCCTGCGTCATCATCTTCAGGCTCAGAGCCGCTGGTGGAGTCAGGTTTAGTGGTAGCCCTCCTCTTCACTTGGTGCAGCTAATTGACGTCTTTTAAGTCTTTGCTCCATAAGAGTCCCCTGATCTTTCCTAGACACATCAGAGTCGCTTTGTTGGTTATCACAGCTGGGTGCTCCTGTGAGGTTGTCCTGGATATCTGTAGCTGGGGCTCTGGCTTATCCTTTTCAGACTCTTCGACTCTTTCAAGGAGATGGAATGCCTTAATCTCATCATCCAGGAATGATGGCGCTGGTATAAGGGACAAGCGGTCATGGTGCAACACTTTGTCACCCTGAGAATCCTGTAAATAGATACAATACTGGTCCTAGACACTCACTAATAACAAACAGCCCCTTCCATGGTACTTGAAGCTTTGGGCTATGACCCTTCTTTTTCATGCTGTCACAAACACAGACTAGATGGCCCTTCTTGTATCTGAGATTCAGAGTGAATCCCTACATACGTTTTGTTCTGTCATGCCTGGGAGACACGGAGATATTGTCTAGCCAGCTCGTGAGTAAGCTTGAGGTTATTTTCCAAGCTCTACAAAATTAGGTGGTTCCGTTGCAGTATGGTTAGCTTCTGAAACTCGGCAAGCTCTCATATGGTTGGTGCAGTTCTCTGCTGAACATCTTACTGTTTGGTGTAAATCCCATACTGGAGTGTGGTGATCTGCGGCAGGCTGCTATAAGTAGGGGTAGGTGATCATCCCAATTTCTTTGATTTTTGTCAATGTAGCAGCGGACCATCTGCAAAAACATACGATTAATTCTCTCTGCTTGGCCGTTAGAAGCAGGAATGTCCTAGTCTTGTTGATTTTCAACAGGCCGCACACCTGTGTGAACAGAACACTCAATTTCAGCCCTGATCAGAATATATCTCAAGTGGGGCCCCAAGCCGAGCAATATATTCGTAAACAAGCTTCTTTGCAACTGTCTCTGGACATTGTTCTGGAATGGGGAAAGCTTCGACCCATCGTTTAAAGTGGTCAATCATAACAAGTATATACTTGTTTCCAACACTTAAGGTGGGAAAGGGCCCAAGAACATCATTGTGCAGATGATCCATTGGTGTCCCTTCCTGGTACACCTGAAGAAGGGCTCTTCCAGTAGAACTGTTGGCTTTACGTGCTCAGCATTGTTGACATTTCTTGATGAAGAGGCAGATATCTCCCCCCATTCCGCATCAGTGATAATGTTGTCGAATTCAATAGAGCGTTTTCCCTTCTCCTAGGTGACCTGACTGTTGAGGGTCATGACAGGACTGCATAACTTCTGTAGGGAATCGGAAACAAGCAGGTGTAGGGAAGAGGTGGCTCTTGGAGCACCTTCCCACCAGTAGTGTAGGATCCCCTGATGCTGTTCAATCTGAGTCCAACACAACCAGTATTTGCTTACTGCTGAGCTTTCTAGGGAGACTTGTTCTCCCGTCGGTAGTGTCTCAGTTACTTTCCATCTGTGCAATAGAGAGGCTGTGGTCTTTATGCTGCTCCCTCTCTAGCTTATGACTGCTGAATGGTTGATTTTAATTGATAGCTGGACCTTCAGCATTCAGATGAGGCTTCTCTCTTCCCTCTTGGCTTTGCGTTGCCGTGTTAGTTTCCTTTGAGGCATCACGCTCGCTGGGCTGTTGATTGGCATCTTCTCCTGTCCTGGTGCATCTTACTGCCGAGGGCACCATGTCATCCACATCACTGTCAAATTGGCTTCATTGATGATGTCATTTCTGGCAGTGTAGCAATCGCAGGGACAATCTTGGCATTTATGGGAGTGTATCTGCATTACCGTGTCAGGTCCCATCTCCGTGTTCAATATTGAAATCATATTGATCAGGTTCCTCTAGCCATTGGGCTAATTAGCCTTCTGGCTGTTTAAATTGGAAAAGCCAGGTAAGGAAATTGTGATCTGTTCGTAAGGTGTGACCCAGGGGGTAGTGTCGGAACTGTAAGTGAACCGCACCACTGCAAGGAGCTCCTGTCTTGTCACGCAATAACGCTTCTGGGTGGGCTGTAAGTGAGAGCTAGCGTATGCAATTACATTCTCCACTCCTTCTTGACACTGGGAAAGGATTGCTCCAATGCTGAAGTTGGAGATGTCAGTATCCAGTATAAATTTACAGTCGGACGTTGGATATACCAGAATGGGGGCAGCAGTCAATCTGTTTTTTAGTTCGTCAAATGGCTGTTGTTGTGCTTCACCCCACTGAAACGCTGTCCCCTTTTTTAGCAGCTTGTTCAGAGGGCTCACAATCTCTGCAAATGCAGAGACGAAATAACGATAGTAATTGCACAGTCCAAGGAACACCTGTAGCTCTTGCATGGTTGTAGGTGGGCCCCAGTCTTGCACAGCTTTTATTAATGCTGGGTTGGTTTTTATGCCCTCTCTGCTAACTACATGTCCAGAAAAGAGTACTTCATCCTTTAGCAGATGGCATTTTGCAGGTTTAAGCCCATACACCTGAAGTCTTTGGAAGACCTCTGCCAGATGTTTGAGGCTCTGCTCTACCCCATTTGCCAGAATGATGATGTCATCCAGCTAGATCAAAAGAGTCTGCACTGTAACCCTCGCAAGACAAGCTCCATGCCTCTCTGAAATGTGCTTGGAGCATTGCAGAGACCAAACGGCATCCTATTATATTCATAAAGTCCATACTTCGTGACAAATACAGTTTTTCCACGGGCCTGCTGGTCCACTTTGGATTTGCCAATAGCCACATTCAAGGTCTAAAGTTGAGAAAACAATGGCGCCACCCAAGGTATCCAGGCATTCTTCAATCTTAGGGAGTGGATAGGCATCCTTTAGTGTCCACTCATTCAATTGGTAGTAATCAATACACCATTGTACCCCACCACCCTTTTTCCGGACTAGGACATCCAGCATGGTACGCAGATGTTGCTCTTCTTCCCCTTGAAATCCTAATGGTGTGCATGTTGGTGGCTGTCACACAGGCCTTGCTTGGCCAGTAACAATGTAATGTGTGACAACAGAAAAATTGCCTAGTTCAGAGTCACTGGCTGCAAAGATTGACTGGTACTCTACTAGTAAGTTTATGAGCTGCTCTTGCTGGTCTGCAGTAAGCGTCTCACTTGATATAGCAAAAAGATCTTGCAGGTGTTTAGGCAGGTCCAATGCACTCACAGTTCGCACTCTCCCTATACAAGATGGTGGTGGAGGGGGGGGGGGGGGGGGGTCTCTCTCTTCCACCGATTGCTGATGTTGAATGTTTGTCTCCATCAGTGCTTCTGGTACTGTATCTAGTAAGGATAGACTTCTACAAGAATACCCAAAGCAAGAACCTTGTAGTAAGGCTGTACCAACAGAGGAAATGTTACAGACCCCGATTGGCACACAGTGGTCCATTGTCCATTGCACATTGCCTGAAGATAGTCCATCGGCTAAGCTCAGCAGTTCCAGTACAGCTGGGATACCTGGTCTAGGGTTTTCTATGGCTCCCCACAAAAGGCGTTCACACTGTGGGAGTACAGTGATTTTTCTTGCCGTATACACTATTGCCACTGTGTAGTCTTCTATAGAAGTCCCAGTTATACTTGTGGGTACAGGTTCATCACCTATAAACACCTTGCCCCCCACATGTATGGTCATGTTGGTCATCAATCCCAGCAGGAGTGTGTCCTTAATTGGAGGTACCTAAATTTCCCAATTAAAGATCTTGCTGCCAATCTCAAGTGTCAAGTGCCATTTCCTTCTTTGATTCTGCATTGCAGAGCCAAACCTTCTTGATGCTTCGTGGGTCCTGAGCTTCAGCTGTTCATACAAGTCATTGGAGATAATGGAGGCTTCTGCTCCCATGTCCACTACAACCTCAACAGGTAAGTGGTTGGGGCAGATCTGGGCGTGGCACCATATAATGACAGAGTAGGGGTCGTGGTCTGGGTGTGGCATTCAGAGCAGCAGTCAAGCTAATCAGTCACCGTTCATCCTCTGCACTGGGGCTGGCATCCCGTTTAGTAATGCATTTCACAGCAGCTTAAAATTTGCTATAGATCTGGTGACAACACATGCTGTAGTTGTTTTTGAGTCTGGTGATCAAGTTAAGCTTGAAGCCAAATTGGAGGTTGTTCAGTGTGAATAGCTTCTGCAGCACTCCCTGAAATTGCTACTGCCTGTTCCATTTTAATACATATTTCTTAATTTATTATAAATGTATTCACTGTTTTGTTTATAAGTCCGTAAGAAAGAAGGCAGCTATATGTTGTACAATGATTAATGCAGAAAACAAAGTCCCAATGCTTGCAGTTTTTTTTTTTTTTTGATGCCTACCAGGTCTTACTTGATACAATAGGAGGCTTGCGCTGTGTGATTATTTGGCTGCATTTCAATTTCATACAACTGCACAGCTGCACTGGGTGATTGTTTGGCTGTTTGCCAACTTTTAATTGCTGCAGCACACCACTCGTTTGCAAAAAAAGTCACGGTTTTTACAATTCCTCCTTTTTAAAAGAAAGTCTCTTGTCGTGCATGTTGTTTTAGCAGCATGGGTTAAATGGAGTACACAACAAGAGTTTATAGCAATTCCAACACATGTATTGCCTACCAGCGCAAGGTACACAATGTCAGTACTCACCGAAAAGCAGGCGAAGGCAGTTATTAACTGAATGTTTCCTCAGTTGCAGAACTCGCAAGTTGGTGCTTTAGCTCCAGCACAGAACATCAGCAGGACGTCTGTACCATGAGCATGCAAGCCATGCAACCAACTAACAAACAATCATTTGTTCTAATTTGTTCGTCATGTCTGGCAGCGCAGTCTTTATCAATTAACAAAATGCAAAGAGAGTGAACAGAAGAAAAATCTAAACCAAATCCATCTTTGGTGTGACCACCCTTTGCCTTCAAAACAGCATCAATTCTTCTAGGTACACTTACACAAAGTTAAGGATTTTGTAGGCATATAGTCAGGTGTATGATTAAACAATTATACCAAACAGGTGCCAATGATCATCAATTCAATATGTAGGTTGAAACACAATCATTAACTGAAACATAAACAGCTGTGTAGGAGGAATAAAACTGGGTGAGGAACAGCTAAACTCAGCTAACAAGGTGAGGTTGCTAAATACAGTTTACTGACAAAAGTCATACACCATGGCAAGACTAAGCACAGCAACAAGACACAAGGTAGTTATACTGCATCAGCAAGGTCTCTTCTAGGTAGATATTTCATGGCAGACAGGGGTTTCCAGATGTGCTGTCCAAGATCTTTTGAAGAAGCACAAAGAAACGAGCAACATTGAGGACTGTAGACGCAGTGGTCGGCCAAGGAAACTTACTGCAGCAGATGAAAGACACATTATGCTTACTTCCCTTCGCAATCGGAATATGTCCAGCAATGCCATCAGCTCAGAATTGCCAGAAAACAGTGGGACCCTGGCACACCCATCTACTGTCCAGAGAAGTCTGGTCAGAAGTGACCTTCATGGAAGACTTGCGGCCAAAAAGCCATACCTCCGACGTGGAAACAAGGCCAAGCGACTCAACTATGCATGAAAACACAGGAACTGGGGTGCAGACAAATAGCAGCAGGTGCTCTGGACTGATGAGTCAAAATTTGAAATATTTGGCTGTAGCAGAAGGCAGTTTGTTCGCCGAAGGGCTGGAGAGTGGTACACGAATGAGTGTCTGTAGGCAACAGTGAAGCATGGTGGAGGTTCCTTGCAAGTTTGGGGCTGCATTTCTGCAAATGGAGTTGGGGATTTGGTCAGAATTAATGGTCTCCTCAATGCTGAGAAGTACAGGCAGATACTTATCCATCATGCAATACCATCAGGGAGGCATCTGATTGGCCCTAAATTTATTCTGCAGCATGACAACGACCCCAAACATACAGTGAAAGTCATTAAGAACTATCTTCAGCGTAAAGAAGAACAAGGAGTCCTGGAAGTGATGGTATGGCCCCCACAGAGCCCTGATCGCAACATCATCAATTCTGTCTGGGATTAAATAAAGACAGAGAAGCAACTGAGGCTGCCTAAATCCACAGAAGAACTGTGGTTATTCTCCAAGATGTTTGGGCCAACCTACCTGCCAAGTTCCTTCAAAAACTGTGTGCAAGTGTACCTAGAAGAATTGATGCTGTTTTGAAGGCAAAGGGTGGTCACACCAAATATTGATTTGATGTAGATTTTTCTTCTGTTCACTCACTTTGCATTTTGTTAATTGATACATATAATCTATTAACATGTCTATTTTTTCACACCTGCCTAAAACTTTTGCACAGTACTGTGTGTGTGTGTGTGTGTGTGTGTGTATATGTATATTATTTATATATATATATATATATATATATAGACACACACACACACACATCATCATCAGCCTTTTCCAATCCAATCTACTGCTGGATGAAGGCCTCCCCAAGATTCTTTCACCAAAGCTTGTCTGCTGCGTCCCTTATCCATGTTGCTTTGGTTTTATGCAGCGTGGGTTAAATGGAGTACACAAGAGTTTATAGCAATTCCAACACATTTATTACCATATATATATATACACACACACACACACCACCAACTGTATATAGTGGGTGTGGGGGTCCAAATAAATCTGCTATATATCGAGAACCGCGATATAGCGAGAGACCCATAGATAAAACAAATAGGCTAAGAAACACTGAACAGCCGCTCCCTAGTTTTATCAGGGGCATCAGTGTCCATTAAGTCCTCTACGCAACCTGCTTTTTCTCATTTTTTGACTAAAAAGCAACAGTTGGCTAAAATAAAAAACACTTCAGCAAGTAGATTTGCTTTGTGTTATTGTGCAATACGTGTGAATATGATAAAAGTACGATAAATGCTTTGTTTTTAATTGTTTTGTATATTATTGTTTGTGATGTGCAGTATGAAATAAAACAAACAGTAATTCTGAGTGCCTATGTATATTGCAGCTAAGACATACACAGTTAGTCAGTAAAAAGGGGGAACCATCTCCAGGACCGCGATATAGCCGAATCTGAAGTATAGTGAGGGGTGATATAATGAGGGGTGGGTGTATATTACATTTTATCTCCCCCCCCCTCCCCCCTTCAGGGTGTTGGGCCCCAGAGAAAATTTCCTGGTCCTCCTCGCTCTCTTGGTGGGCCTGCCTACAAGCTGGCACATTTTGTAACTGACAGGTTTATTACCTTAGCCAGTCATAGCTTGTCTTTTGTGTTGGAATTGCCTTGGGTAAAAAAGTGCTTGCTGTAATTTGCTATAATAACACCATGCCAATTTAGCAATAACGAATTAGCAAGGCTTAAATGATGCTGTTTGTTGAGACTTGAAAACTGTGCCAGATAATAGTTTCCCAGATAAATCCCACTTGAAACTATGTGCTGGAGATTAAGGTTTTGATCTATATTTTTTAATTATCCATGACATGTTTTGGTCTAGATATTTTAATTAATGGTTTGCTGAAATGTACAGGAAAAAAAACACTGTAGATTATACCAAAACAAAATAACATGCAATGCAAACTTTTACTATTGTGTCTTACTATTCTGTAGGCTTGTTTATGCCCCATTAATTAAATGCATTCCTGTTCTTCCCACAAGATTGTTTGGGGAATACAACAGCACATTTTAAATGGCTTTATACCTGAAATATGATGCAGACTGAGGCTTAAATCTAATACCACTGTAGGGTGCAGTTAAGAGACAAGATGACAGTTAGAAACAAATCTGTTGAGTTTGGCAGACTGGTTTAACTGCTGTGCAAATAAAGATTTCACCATTATATGACTGCATTTTAGGTAATCACAATCTAAATTTGATTTGCCGTATTTTCAATGAAGGCAAAACTCTTTAGAACAAGAACAACTTCTTTTCCGCGTTTTGCAAAAGATTTTGAATCCCAAAGACAGTACAAACGAGACTGAACACATTTGCGCCACAATGTGATTTTAAAGCCAAGCTTTGTCGGCACAATCTTCAAAACCTGGCCCATAAAAGGTGCCCATACATTTTTAAACATCATAGCCATTAGAAATGCCTGGTCATCACCTGTTCTATTTTTAGTTAAGCTTTTTGTAGATGCACAGTATACTCAACATTACTCTTATCAGTCAAACACCTCTTTGTTTCTGATTCTCTCTTACATTGTTTGGCATAGTTTATTGACTCTGACAAGACTTGTTAGATAAAAAAAAAATGCCTTTGACAATCGAAGATCCTTTTATACAGTGTTTCTCCTTTCTGTTTTATGAACATGACCTTTGATTAATTAAAGTAATACAAAAATGTCTACAAAAGATTTAGAAGCGAGTAGTTTTTCGAGATTTACGATTATTATATTACTTTAGTATAAATACATGTTAATTTGGATTCATATGTTGTTTTTTTCTGACTTTATGTGAACGAAAAGACACAAAAGCGCCTGTTTTCTCATTGGAAATAGTGATATTTTGAAATTTACCTGTCCTGGTCACAAAAGCAAAATTTGTGGGGAATAATAGCCATTTTCTATACTTTTGAGGCATAAGCAAGTAGGAAATAACACTTACTATCCAGGAACAGGAAAAAAAAAAAAAAAAAAAAAAAAAAAAAAAAAATGTTACATGGTGTTAGTTATCTATTTTCTTACTTACTGTCTAATTTCCCTAAGAAAGTAATTAGACACACACAAAGTGGCGGATTTTTTAAAACCAGTTACCCAGGTTTGAATTAGATATTTTATCACAGGGTGAAATGAAGACCAAAGAGGAACTTGCTTGAGGTCAAAGTGTTGCTAAATATGATTAAATTCTACTTAGGATTTCCTGGCTCTCAGTTTGTAGTAACCAGAAGGGCACACTGCTTGACTTGGCCTTGAACATATTGCCTGTCAGTGTCGCTTTTATTGTTGGAGGGGATCAATATGATTAAATAGTTTAATAAAAAAAAAAAAAAAAAAAAAAAGATAATAAAATGAAAACAGATTTTCCAGTGTGATAGTAGTGCCATTTCTTAGATTTTCATTGCATTTCCAAGACAAAAAAAAAAAAGAATCAAAAGCCTTAACTGGAATTTCTAGGCAATATCAAACAGATACCGTCAAGGCCACAGAAGGAGCAACTTGCTTTCAATAACTGTAATTACATTGCAGATAGAGGCATGTTATTATATCGATAATACAATTCCAGCTATGTTTTTTTATTGTAATCCTAGTAGACTACACCTAGCAAACAATTCCTTTAAAAAAACAAATTAAGATTTAACTCTAGCTCATAGATTTCAGCCAGAAAAGGTCAGAACTGAATAACATATTTATGTTTACATGGTCATGACTGAAAATGTTTGACATGTCAGTGTCCATTAAATTCCTCCAACAAATGCCAGAGCTACTGAATAGGAAGGCATACAGACCTATTCACAGGCTGTCTTCCAGTTAATAATTTTGCAGCCAGATGTTATTTGCTTGCTCTGTCATATTTGTTTAAGAGGTCCAGTCACTGTGTTGAAGAGCCACATTGGTTGGGCAAATATTGACTTACGCTGTTGTTGCCTTTTAAACTTTTTCAAAACATACAATGCTCAAGAGGTCTGCAAACAAACATGGGCAGGTACAGGAAGCGATAGTTGTGTTTGGGTTAATGTTTTCTTAATAACACTGATGTGTGTTCTGCATTTTAAGTAATGTGTAACTGGTGACCTTCCTTTAGTGGTGTTGAGAAGTATAGTCCAGGGGCTCTAATGTGATTTAAATACAATATTAATGCTATGCTACAAAAGGTGTGGCCTATGCAAACCTATCTATGCAGTGAACATTAATTTTAATGATTAAGGAGTCAAGATAAATCACAAGTAATTATTTGTTTCAATATAATAGGAATTATGTGTTTTGGTATGTTATTTTCTTTATTGCCAGGAGTATTATGCATTGTTTAACTTGCTAAAACATTGTACTCTTCTTGTACTGGAAAGCAAACAAGCATTTTTAATTTGGGTTATAGTCTAGAGTGCTAGTGTAAAAACGCCTGCAAATGTAATACCAATAGTAAATAAAATGAAGCGCTACTTACAAAAGTAGTAACAGAAAATATAATTACTGGTATGGAACTGCAGATACAATAACATTGCTAACTACAGATGGAATAATTTTCCAACCACAATTTGAAATTTGAGAAAATGTCACCACAAAGATAATAACTCCTGAAAAAACAACATTGTGAGGACATCCCCACTTTGTAAAAAAAACCTTAAGAACTAAATATGCCTTTAAAAAAAATACATTTTTTGGTACTTTTTTGTTTGTTGTCAACTTTCACCCTGTATGGAGTTTTGTCTGACTGGAGTAAGAAATAGTAAATAAAAATATAGTGAGAATCAATGAGAAGTCCCCTCAAGTATAGGAAAACATAGTGTGTGTGTGTGTATATATATGATATATATATATATATATATTTAGTAACAAAATTGAACTCACTACAGTTCGTTGCCCCTTTCAGACAGGACCCAGAAATGGAAGTTTTTCAAAGCGCTTACGCACTAATTTTAATAAACACAAAAACAAAAATAAACAAAACAAACACCTAGCTCTTACTAGAGCACTAACTAACACACACAGGAACCTAACTAAAACAGGACAGCTAAGCTGTTTACCTGTAACACAAAAATACATAATACACAAAAAGGCTTTTACACAGTACCTATTTTCTTACGGTTGAAAGCACCATCAACAGGGTCCTCCACACAACAGCAGCCCTGAACACACTGGCTGCTTTCTTTAAATACCCTGCACCTGGCTCTAATTTACAATGATAGCCAGGTGCAGGGGATAATTAGCAATAAAACAATTAACACAAATGTGCATTCACTCATTTTTTTGGCAGGGACGATATTAACCCCCTCCCTGTCGTGTCGTGTTACTATATATATATATATATATATATATATATATATATATATATATATATATATATATATATATATATATATATATATATATGTGTGTGTGTGTGTGTGTGTGTGTGTGTGTGTTGGTGTGAATGGTGTGATAATTTTATATATTAAAACAATTTTTTAATTTGAGGTGACGAAACAACAAGGACTCTCTTAATATGTTGTGGTTACAATTGGTCGTCATGTACAAATATTTATCATAAATAAAATAAAAAAAAAAAAAAAAAAAAAAAACACGCATCTGTTCCCTGTTATGGAAATTTCTTCTTTACTTTCATTAAGATAACTTTACATTTTTATTTTTGTGTCTCTATTCCAGTGATTGTACACAGTGGGCTACATGTTCAGTCCACTAAAGTGTAATTCATGTGCTTTGATGTTTAGATTGGCCTCTAGTGTAAGAGTGATTTTCCAAAGTATTAAATAGTTTCCCCTTAAGCACTTAGGCATTTGTAGATGCACAAGTATAACCCATAATTACCGTAACTACTGCAATTGTGATTTTTAATGCATTCAGAAATCAACATTTCATAGTTTAGACATCTTATTGTAAGTTACACCTGATGCTACCTGGTGTAACTGAGTTCGAAATTCTATAAAATGCAGATAGTTGACTCAGAGTTTAGAAGAATAAGGGTAGATTTTTTTTTTTAGTTTTTGCATATAAACCAAGCCAGTGATTCCCAAATCTGTCCAAATGGGTACCAATCTATGTGATTCTTACAGTGTACACCCCGCCCCTGTGGATATTATGTTTTGTATTTTGTATTTGTTATAATATTATGTAAAAACATATTGTTTAATTCGTATAAACTACAATGTTTTGTTGTCGTTGTTTTTGTAGCATGGTCATGGTTAAACCTCCCCGTCCATGCTAACCCTGTGCAGAATGTCTCCAGATTAACTGATTGATTTATTATTCGTTTGGAGATGGTTACATGTATATAAACCCGCAGCTTTGGCTGATCAGGGAAGAGAGTGTTCAGAGTTAAGAACGGGAGAAACGTAGGTGAAACAGAAATTAAAAACATTACAATGGCTACCTGTGCTGGATTTGGAGCGGCACGGTACTTGTTTGTTTGCTGTATTGTCTGTTTCTTTTGTGCCATTTTGTTTTGTATCTGTGTACCGTGTTGAACCATGGATTCCCCTGCCGACCTAATCCCCCCCCACCTACCCTGGCGGCACTCAACCAATTGTGCGCTGCCCCTTAGGAACCCCCAGGCATGGTCGGCAATAACATAACCTGAATGCAAACTTGCGATCTTCAGGCTATAGGGCGCAACCTGCACTCCACACGGAGCGCCTTACTGGATGCGCCACTCAGGAGCCCATCAGTGTTTTGTTCTGTTTAAACCTTTCGGTTTATTTAAGAAATACGTGCATTAGCGTGTTTGATACCCCAGTCTGCTGCTGTGTTGATTCTCTTCCTGGCCTGACGTCATCCACAAAGCCAACATCTGCCACAGTGATCTATAATCTTTTCTGCAAATTTTCATGGATGCTTACTGTAAATTAGTGACTTCTTTAATTAAAATGTTGTTTGAGGGAAATCTCAAGTCATTTAGGCTAAATTTTGTTAATACAGTCAAACCAGTATTAAGAGATCACTCAAGGAACAGTCTAATAGTGGTCTCTTAACACAGATTGTCTCTTAAAAGAGGACCCATAACTTATGAATTTTCTATTTGTATCTGACATGCTTTCCTGTAATTAGGTACAGTATGTTTTACATACACAGTAAAAGCCAGAAGATGTAATATGAACAAAAGGAGGTATGTAATTTAATATCATTCACTTAGGCAATGCATTTACAAAACTAATTATTTTGTGAAAGTAGTGAACGCTTGCCTGTCTCAGGTCACACAAAATGTTTTAAATCCTTTGCGAATTTCAATGGCTGTGTCTGCCTTTCAGGTACACGTTGACTCATTGCATCCTGAAACCAACGCCAGCATAAGCATAAGATCTTTTTGGATTACTGCTAACATTGTTTTGATAACTTATAAGCATGGCTTGAATTTTTCTGTGTTTATTTTCCTTTTAATGGTTTGCCTTTAAATCTTAAGCCGCTACATCCTAATTATGAGAACATTCTGTTACATTAGTGGAAGCTATCTAGTTCCCAGGCAAGTGCGAGAATGAAATGCAAGTTAAAATAGCATCTGGGAAAAGTGATTAATGTCATTGCTTGCTACTGTGTTCCAATAATGAAGGTGAAACAGAATCAGCAAGTCAATCAGGACATCAAGGTAAAAAGAAACGACTTTGTTTAGTAATTAACAGTTTAATTAAGATATTGAATGGGCTCAATACACGGTCACATGAACAAAAATAAAAACCTAAAACTTCAAGCCCTAGTTATTTCCTTTGCCAAATGGTGTATCTGTGTCTTTTTAGTGCCGAATTTTTCTGCAATTTTTTAGGCACTTATTGTCTTTACAAGTTTAATAACTTTAATTCTGTTATCTAGGGAGGACCTTTCGTTTCTCCACGCATTCTCTCTTCTTTTACAAGAGAGCACTGTTGTTTTATTGCTTATGGATAAAAGACAGCTAAAATGGTTACCCTATTCTTTTGAATTTAGGACGTAGCATTTAAAACCATATTTTTCTTATAACAATAGCCTTGTGTAAGGGTGCGTAATATAGGTTTGAGTCCGTTGCTGGGTAACAGAATTGTGGTCGCTGGCCGCCTTAGAAGGTAGTCACTTAATACAGTTAAATAAAAGCACAAATATCACTGGGAGGAATTTAAAGTGCTCACTTCGACCAGGTGGTCGCTAAATAAAGGTGGTCGCATGAGCAGGTTTGACTCTATATGAAAATCTGTAAGCAGATGAAAGCTTAAAAGACTATATTTAATGTCATATAATTTACATGTCTAAATGAGGACACACATACCCTGTGTAAGAGATAAATATGTTTCCTCTTTGATTGAGTTGCTCACTCCATAGTACTCAAAGTATGATATCACAATTTGCTAAGCTATGCTTCCAGTGGACGCATTTGTGCATAAAAAGTGGACAATAAACTGTATTTGCAGGATTTAGTAGGTTTAGAATCTGTAGTTTTTTCATGTTTACTGAGAAGTTAAATCTTGCTGATGGCTACAGTGTCACAATTCACTACAAAGATGACACATTTGTAATGAAAGGATAACATGAAGGCAAAACAAAATATAAAATATAAATGTTTTTAGTTAGTTTGATCATGACAGGTTCTATATTAAATTACACTGTCCGATTATTATTGATTTGGTACTCAATAATTATGTAAACAAAGGCAACCTTGGGAGTGCTTTTTCGTATTGAGTAATTAACATGTTTTATCTAATTTAATTAATACCTAATAATTTAAAACATCTTAAAATCTGCACACTCGTTACTTCTACTCAATTAACACAAAGCTGAATTACAGTGACATCATCTTCAAACACGCACTGAATCTGCCTGAAGTCTTGAAACAGAAACTTTTGAAACAAAATCAAGAAAAACATTTTCTGTTAATAGATTTGTTTATAAATAATTTGCAAACGCAATGTATTATCATGACAAAATTGTCCAAGTCTGTAAAAGTCTGTGACAGGGTACACCCTGCCCTTGTGCTTATTTCTGTTATTTTTAGTATTATGTTTTTTTTTTTGTTAAAACGCTGTTTATTGTTATTATTGTTAATGTGGGTTTTGGGTTGGCAGGGAAGCAGACAATTATCTTCCTTGCCAATAATAACACATGTTGAATGTGCCTGAGCACGATTAAATAACTGACAAACAATGAAGCTCAGGCACAGCTACAAGAGGCAGAAACCTCTCAGTCACGGTTGGGCTGTTCAGAGAAGGAACGTAAGTGAAAATATATCTAAAAACAATTGGTACTTGTGCTGGCTTTAAATCAGCATGTTACTTGCTTATGTGTTTGTCGCTGTATATTATTTGTTTTGGTCATTGTAAAAGTCAGTTTATTTTTCTAAAGGTCTTTTGGCCATTGTTTAAACGTTTAATTTATTTACCGGTATTTAATAAATAGGCGCTCAGCGCACAACCGTCAGTACTAGTGCTCCGGATTGTGAATGATCTCCTGCTTAATGCTGATGCTGGTGCTCCCTCTGTGCTTGTCCTCTTGACCTAACAGTCGCTTTTGACACCATAGATCATGGCATTCTTCTTGACCGCCTTCAGAAATATGCTGGGATCTCTGGAACCTGTCTCTCCTGGATGTCCTCTTACCTGTCTGGATGCATGCAGTCTGTTGTCTATGCTGGATGCAGCGGTGTCGCAAACACAGTCACCTGTCGTCACCCCCAAGGATCTGTTCTTGCGCCGCTTCTCTTCAATATCTACATCATTTCCTTGGGTCACCTAATCTGCCAACATAGCCTCATGTTTCACTCCTATGCTGATGAGACCCATCTCTACTTAAAACTTGACCATGGAAGTCCTTCTGCTATGGTCCAGCTCTCAGCTTGCATTCAAGACAAGGAGGCCTGGATGTCTGCCAATTTTCTTCAGCTGAACACTAGCAAATTTGAACTCCTTCTAGTAGGACCTAAAACTCAAATTAAATATCTCAATATAGCTGCACTGAAACTATCTGCTGCTGCCTCCTCCCACAGTACGAAGCCTCTGGTCAAATCTTCCTTCTACCATCTTCAAAACATCTCCAAAGTGTCCTTACCTTTCCCCCCTGGATGTGGAGATACTTTGTCATGCATTTGTCTCCTCTCGACTCGACTACTGCAACTCTGTATATGGTTGTCTCCCAGCACACACCATACACTGACTGCAGCTAGTTCAGAATGCCGCTGCCAGGATCCTTACCAGATATTAAAAACGTGTACACATCACCCCCCCGTCTTGCCCAGCTGCACTGACTACCTGTAAAGTTCAGACTTACTTTCAAAACTCTCCTTGTCACTGCCCACAAGCTGAGGTCCTCTGACTCTGGCTTGCTTGTTATCCCCAAGCAAAAGTCCACCACACTTGGAGAATGCTCGTTTAGCTTCATGACTCAGACTCTTTGCAACTTTGTAACCCAGCTTTGGTGCATGACGCTCCCACCATCGTTCTCTTTCAATCAATTCTCAAGACCCATCTGTTCTATCTTGCCTTCCATGCTCTTTAAGCCTGATATCTGCTATAAGCTGCTGTGTTGTTGTTACTATTTAATGTATTATGCATTTTCACTGTATTGTATTAGGCATTGTTTTTTACTGTATATCATGTATTATGCACTTCTCTGTATTTAAAGTATTATGGATTTCGGTATTACTGCATCTTGTAAAGCGATGTGATGGTGATCCACTATGAAAGGAGCTATATAAAATAAAGAGTGATTGATTGATTAATAATGTCTGTCTCTTCCTGGTCTCACGTCACCACCAAGCTGTCCTGTCCACAAAGCCAAACGTGATGTCAGCAGTTCGACTTGGCAGTTTTAATCTTCCTGGCAGTCACATATCTTGGCAAATTCCTAGAAAAAATGTCAAAGTGTCAAAACTAAATGTTACAGTTAGGGACATAAACACACAGATGTCGACTCAAAGTAAATGTTATTGCAAAGTAAAGAACATGAAATGGCCAACTGTACTTTTCTCATCAATGTCCTTCATTTTTTCAAAATGTATTTTTAGCTGCTTTAACTTTCATAAATAATATATATTTATCTTATTAAACATAATAAACCAAAAAGTGTTGCACATTGAATGATCAAGTAACAAGAAAACGCAAATGTATTCAGTTATTATTATTGTTTTTGAAGCCCTGGTATTAATTTGGTTGATCTTTGCTGGACTCTTTCCAGAGCTGCAATGTTCTTTTCGTAATGTGGGGACCAGAATTATACACAATATTCTATGTGAGGTCTCATCAGTGCATTGTACAACCTCATCATAGCTTCCTTTGGCTTGTTCTCTACACTTTCAATGATATATCCAAGCATTCCATTTGCCTTTTTAGCTGCTTTTTCACAAGCTTAGTCATTCATGCAGTTGAGAAACAACAAAGGTCCATGCACTGATCCCTGTGGCACCCAATGGAGTACATGGCACCAGTAATGCCAAGATTCAACAACATTGACACTGGGACACCACATGAGGTCTGTCCATAAGCCATCAAAAGGTTTGGAAAATGGTGTTTGGAAATGGCATGTTGTGACCAGGATGGCTTGCGGTGGTGACATCAGACCAGAAATACAGACTCCAAACAGTGAGGAATGGTGGGTGAAAACTGAGCAGTGGCGCTCAGTATATTGATTAAATGATAAACAGAAAACAAAAGATGTATACGAAACTAACACAAACAAAAAGGCACGTTGGCCAAACAAATAAACAGCACCAAAACAAGTATCGTGCTGGTTTTTAGCCAGCACGTATAGCAGTTGTTTTCTTTACTCCACAGACTTACATCTCACCTCTGACACACACAACCCTGAGCGCAGACAGCTTCAGGCTTTTATATTCTGGCCGAGGGGTTAACTAGCTATTAATTAATTACCTTATTACCACAGTCTGCATGAGATTAAATAAGGATGCATGACTGTCAGCTAGTTAAATAATCAGTAGCTGATCAGTCACGCATCCTCACAAGGTTTTTAAAAATAAAAACAATAACCTGGCGGATGGTGTCTTGCTCGTTATAATAATAATAAACAAAGGGGCGGGACACTTCGCCACACATGTGAAACAAGTCTTTTTGTTCTTCCCACATTAGAATGCATGTAGAAAACAGATCATGATTACACTTACATTTTACTGCTCCGTTTACTTCAACAAATTGCTTGGCTTAAATTAGCTTTCGTTGGGAAATATATCAATTATATTTATTAACTTGATACAGTTTCTTAAAATGTATTTAGTTTATGGCTATGAAGCTCATGAAATATAGTCTGTGATTTATTTACATGTTTGTTGATTGGATACTGGATATGGAGCCACTAAGAAATACTGCTGAAAATATTGCATAATGGATATAATTATAATTTTGTAATAGACAAATACATGTCCTTTAAGAGTGCTATAATAATTTATGTTTCTGTATATTATAAACTATTAATAATATTTTTGTCTTTTGAAATCTAAAACAAACCTTTGACCTGAGCACCCGAGCAGCACGGCAGGAAGTTATAATCATTAATACAGCACATAAACAAAAGCATTAATTCCCTGGTGTATAATAGGGTTATAATAAATATGCAGTCAAAAAATGTTTAGCAAATAATACAAGGATAGTACACAGTGCTTTCTTATGGAATGTTGTCTTTTTATTTTTTTATTTGTGTAGTGCTATCTTGGTTTTTGTTTCGTTTCTGTAGTTTTTTTATTACATTTTTTTGGTAGCCACATGAGACAGGCTGCACTTGCGGTGCTTAAATACAAACTGATAACTTAGTGGAACTTCAGTTTAAGAATGCTGTATGATATCAGATGTCACTCAAGGCCAAATTGGAATGCAGACAAACATTTATATATACCCTCCCATGTTTTAATATTAATTAGGTTATTTGCATTTGGAACAATATTTTCTCTGGCTAAAACTACACACACAACCCAAGGTGAGACTTTCTTTTTTTATGTAAATTTCCCGATTTAGACCTTTCATGATTACCTCTCCTCTCTTCTTCTCTCCTCGGCCTCCCGTCTGCTATCCAGTGCCTCTAACAGCTCTGACAATGTAACGTGATCCATCCCACTCTGACATCACGTGTTGCAAAGTGGGTTGCAGTGCGGAGGTGTAGTGGTGAAGCGATTATGAAACAGAAGACAGACTACAATGTTCATGGTCCAAACAGTACGTTTAATTTGTAATCCCGGTCTGGCGACTGCCAAGAATAATCCCAGGCAATACACAGCAATGTATATTGTACTGTTCCAAATGATGGGTTTACAGTCCTAAATAATAAACATAGTTAGAAAGAATAAACTCAGTAGAACACACACAAAGACACACACACAATCACAAGTCCAGTGTGAGCGCTAAAGTGCTTGTGGTGAAATACAATTTATTCGTCCACAGTTGTGAAGTGTTCTCCGAGTTTAGTATTAGCCTAGTTGCGACAGCTCCAGATCGTGTTAATCATCTAATAATAACAAACAGTGTAAGTAGACACGACAAATAAACAAAACACTCAGTTATTTTACAGTTCTCCTTTCTCGGTTCACTCTTAACCATAACAAAAGGAACAGATCACCTAGTCACATCCCATTTTGTACTGTCAGTCATGCCCCCTTGTTTAGCGAGTGCAACCATTTCTCCTCCAATCCGTGGTTGCCACATTGCTTTCCATCTGGAGCACGACTTGGTGTACTATAGTTCTGCACCGTTTCTAGATGGCCGACTTCCACCTAATGAATTGTCTGACCATCCAGTCTGGGGCACTCTGCTGCGTAAAGGGAACAACCTCAGGGAGAAGATTTATAACCAAGATTAATTTTTTCTTCGTCACACCCTCATTTAGCACAAGTGACAGAACTGGCCCTGGATTCAATAAGCACAGACACCAATTTACTTTTGATAGATGGAAGTCTTTGAGTTCAGGGCTCATTATCTTCACAGCGTCCAGCTTCTTTCTGTTAAGAATAATCAGCGTTCCCTTTTATTTTATAAGACAGTTATCATTTAACAATGCTGTAGTTTGTTGTTTGTAATTCTGCACTAATCTTTTTTGTAATCCATATTAGCATTTATTATTAACCCTTTACTGCCCTGGGTATGTTTCCATACCTGTTTAGTGTCTATTTATTCAATGCACAAATATATTGGATATTGGGCAGCAAAGGGTTAAAACATTGTCACACATTAAGACTGTCCTATTGATCCATGTTGCAAATACAAAATCCAGATATACAAATAAACAAAGGAAAAAAAAATACCACAATGAAATATGGACAGAATTAATTCATAAACATGGCTAGCCACCATATACAAACACTTGCCTCAGTAAGTGAACTCTGCTGATGTGCTGTACAATAGCAGTATCTTAATTTCCAACCATCCTCAGTATCTCCAGAGATAGGTAACTTACCTCTGATCCCTGAGGTACAGGGAATGAATCTGCTTCAGAATCTTTCTATTTACAATCTTTCTATGTACAATCTTTCTATTGTACAATTTACAGTATTACAATACAGTCATCACAGCCTTTCTTTACAAATTACATGTGTGTGGAGTTGAGAATTGTGAATCTCGTCATAGACCAATTTTACTTTGAGACATCCCTATTATATAGATTACACACCAGAAATCCCATGCATTGATAGATATAGTTCCAGATTGCAACCTTTCCATGTGTGACTTTCTAATATATAATAGTTCTCCATTAAGGATTGTGTTATAGTTGATTTGAACTGAGATCCCTAGACTCTGCTGCAGAGTTACCACTGCACCACAGTCTTCATAGCTAGATTGCTAATTGAATGAAATTATATATATATATACACACACAGCCAGGTCAATCAAGGTGTGGATGGAGGACCACCAGATCAATACCCTGTCATGGCCAGCCCAATCTTCAGACCTGAACCCCATTGAAAACCTCTGGAATGTGATCAAGAGGAAGATGGATGGTCACAAGCCATCAAACAAAGCCGAGCTGCTTGAATTTTTGCGCCAGGAGTGGCATAAAGTCACCCAACATCAATGTGAAAGACTGGTGGAGAGCATGCCAAGATGCATGAAAGCTGTGCTTTGGGTTATTCCACCAAATATTGATTTCTGAACTCTTCTTAAGTTAAAACATTAGTATTGTGTTGTTTAAAAATGAATATGAACTTATTTTCTCCGCATTATTCGAGGTCTGACAACACTGCATCTTTTTTGTTATTTTGACCAGTTGTCATTTTCTGCAAATAAATGCTCTAAATGACAATATTTTTATTTGGAATTTGGGAGAAATGTTGTCAGTAGTTTATAGAATAAAACAAAAATGTTCATTTTACCCAAACACATACCTATAAATAGTAAAACCAGAGAAACTGATAATTTTGCAGCAGTCTCTTAATTTTTTCCAGAGCTGTATATGTGTGTGTGTGTGTGTGTGTGTGTGTGTGTGTTCTGCTTGTCTCAGTTGTTGTTTTATAAGTGTTACATTAACTTCAGCCTTGAATTGGGAATAAGAAACTAACTTCAGACTGGTGAGGAGGGGTCTAATGCTAGTGCACCCAGTGAGGACAGGGGAAGTCGAATCCCGGGCAGCATGGCACATGCACTCAACAAGCTTGCTCAGTGCATCACTGGGGCAATCTATCGTGCTATTTTTAAAGGACAAACATGTTCTAATTGTTACCGTTACTCATACATTTTTAAAACTTAATTGTAAAAACGTGCTGTCTTAAATTGTATGCTGGAAGGTGGAGCTGTCACTTGTCGCCTTTTGTTAAAAATACTGCTTACTTTTTCAACAGTTTAATTGTGTCTGTACAGGTCCTCAGTTAGTATTCATCTTTCCCCATGATATTAGTAGTAGGCAGAGGCCAAGGTCCTGAAGCACTTGCTAATGTCTTGATGAAGTCCTCATCAAACGCTGCATAACCTGCCTCGTTCCATCACTATCAATCTACAAATTTAAGAAAGGAATGTAAAAATAAAATACATATTGAAAACTATTTTGTATATACCGGTGTAGAGCCAGAAACTAGTACGCGTACCAAAATGTAACATTTGTACTTCAGAAAATGGTATGCTGTCAATTCTATGATTGACTACTGCACAAATCACTACAAACAAGACAAACTAGTTTACCCACAAAATCACATGTTTACAATTTTAGATAACCCAAATAATTGCTCATCAGCTAAAGTCACATAAAATTGCTGAATTGTGAAAAAAATTTTATATTCAGTTAGGCGATTCCTTATTTACAAGCACAGTACACAATATCACTTTTTAACGCATACCACAAAACACCAGTTTCAAACCAAGGATAGTAAAAAGGACAATGATGGCATAGATGGACAGAGCTAAGACAGGAGTGAGTGCCTGGAGCCCAGAAAAGATATTCTTGTTCAGATTGCAAATGGAATATGCAATCTTAATACATTTTGCAGGTATTTTGCAATAACTGTTCAAGCCAAGTTATAAGAAAGTCTGGGGTAAAACTGCTGGGACTCTTGATAGTCAATGTAAAATATCTGCAAAATTAATTGTTATACGTTCAATAATCGTTATCAGAAATAGGTTGTAAATCATATGCATAATTGCTCTACTGCATATTTGTTACAGCGGAATTATATATTTATTGGTCTTTGTGTAATGCATACAACTGCTACTGCCGAACAGTGTCTTGGGTTAATACTATATAAGTTAAAACCATGTTTTCAAAACTTACCTCTGTTGTTTGTTGCATTTTCAGTATTTGTGTTAGTTGATTGCTCCCCACAGTCATTATGCTCTATAATTAAATCAGAATTGAAATAGTCACTCTTTGGAGGACCAAATAAACACATGCCAACCAACCTTTCTAAACATTTCAAAACAAAGAACATATATATATATATATATATATATATATATATATATATATATATATATATATATAAAAAACAAAAACAGGAAATTTAAACAAGGTAAAGGCAATCATCCAAATAAAGATGAAGCACTAACGGATAAAGACATAGAATGTCTGTACAGCATTGAAATACTATGTATAAAAAAAAACAACTGTACACTGCTGAAATTTGTCATCTTTAATATTCGCATCACAAGGGTATCCAAGTATTATATATATTAAAAAATAAATAAATAGCTGTGCCTCTTCAGTGAGTTACAGTTTATAGAAACAGAAACCGTAGAATTATTTTCCTGTAACTCACTGAAGCCCATGCATCTATCTATCTATCTATCTATCTATATTAATTAAAGGGTAGTACTGACGCAATAGACTAGTAAAGAAATATAAAACACGGCTTTACACATCAGTCTTACATGTTTTCCTTGAAACCTCATTTAAGGTATTTGAAGAGGAGAGGAAGGAAAATTAGGGAAACTGGTCTGACCAAATGAGCCTTTTCTTTGTCCCTAATTTTCTTCTACTTAGGGATATTGTAATTTATTCAGACCGAACACTTAGTGAAAGGCAGGACCATGTTTAATCCATATAATCTGGATTCAGTAAAGCTTTATCATTTTCTTTAAGTAGCAATTGCAGTTGTGGTTTTGATGAAATGATTACCCATAGCCCTTTTTGACTGAAATGACAGATGTGCTCCAGCAGAATTTAAGTAGACATTCTTTGCACATCATAAACCAGGGAGCCATCCGCTCAAGTATGAATGACTTCCAAAGAGAGGTATTTTACAAAAAAAAAAAAAAAAAAAATAGCTCAGACTCAAGAATAATATGTTATCTTTTCCATGAAGATTCCTCCAAATATAATTATTTAAATGGAAAGACAGACCTATCATATGCTGGTGTCCTCTGTTGGCAGATTGCGTTAGTACTACCCTTTCATAATACATGGCTCCATCTGGGATTTCTTTCATCTCCAGTGCCATTTCAACTCGGTTAGTTTGAGTTAGAGGATTTATGAAACAAGGAATGGAAAAATATTGGATAAGGCTATGTGTTTAGTAGATTGACTTCAGTATTTATACACATTTATCCCCTTTTGTGGGGCTATTGATTTATTAAGAACGCCTTTCCCATTGTTAAATAAGGTGAAGCTTTTTTGTGTGGTTTGTGTGAAATGAAATGATCGTATTCTTGCTTTGTAATGCCCTCAAAGCACACATTACAAAGCGCTATTATGGCCTATATTCCTAAAACCTGTACTATATTATGTGTCTACTGGTACAATAATACTTTATCCATATGCCTGAAGCCTCATTTAGAATCTGACACAGTAACTCCAAAAGGTTACTATGCAGAACACATTTGACCTGTAATCCGCTATCCCAAAGGGCAACTCTGTTATGATATGCCATTCTTTTATCTCTAGGTTTTGTGTTTCAGAAAGCCATAAGATACAGACTGACGCTTTTTTGTTTATGTTAAGGGTTTCCAGTAAGCTTGGAATGTATCGTCCTATGGGTTGTGTGATAATGGGCTCTGCTAGCCTGTGTGAATAAACATACTACAGGAATTACCAGCTGGAGCACTGTTCTGAGAGCAAATATCTGTCCCAAGGACAGCTGCTACTTATTTAATAACATTGCTGGCTTAGCATTACTTTGACATACACTATAAATTGCAGGCTTTGCACTATGCAGTCACCATATTTTGCAGTCCACTGGGGTATGCATGTGACTCAAACACATACTTACTTAGTTGTTATATATCAAAAACAAGGACACATTTTAATTAGCTGCTAAATGTAAAGCCACTGGTGGATGTATTGGTGCAGTAAATGTCTGCATAACAGTAGCTCAGAATAAGTGTGCTGAATGTCTGTTTAAAAATATGTGTCTGCCCCATATGAACCTTAACAGACTGACTAACAAAAATAAAACAGGTGCGTACTATAGCACAAAGGCTAGTGCGATTTATTTGACTAAAGGTTAACTGATCGCTGTTTCCTAAAAGCTACTTAAACCATCAATGTGAAACCATTGTCACAACAAATTTGCAAAACTACGTGTCTCCAGCCATTCTTGGCCTTCTGTTTGAGTTCACAAGTAGTCTGGATTAGTGGAAAAAAGTGTCTAGCTTTAACAACAGTGAGCTATGTGGTGCACTTCCAATTTTTCTTTAGAAATCAGAGTTTGATGTCTGGTTGTCAAAGTTAGGGGTAATGCGTTACTGTAATAATATTACTTTTGTCAATAACAAGGTCATATGATGCATCAGATTTTGAATGAGAGTAATAATATTAATAATAGTCTTCGCAAAAAATAAACAAGTTACCTTTTCTCCGTTGTACACTTACATTAGCTGTCCTTTCTTTTTTTAAAGCCAAAGTACATTTCAGTTCAGGTAACTAATGTAAATGTAAACTTCTCTATTGCATTTTACAGATGCATCCTCAGTCACTGTTTTTAATCTGTGCTCTCAGTCAGCACCATTTGTCGTCAAATCAGAAACACTAACGTCCCAAGTATCATGACAATTTCGTTTTTATCTGGCTAATTGTATACACAATCAGGTTCATTGGCTTGAGTACAGAGCTTAATAAAGGCATGACAGAGATCCTGATTCCTGACAGGTACATATACAGCTTCTTCTTCTGTAACCTAAGCTGCTTTTGATGCAATACACCAAGGACTATTTAGATTATTAAACAAAATGTTTAACATAGTTTGACTCAATTTACCTTGCATGCATAAATATATAATATGTAACTTCAGTTTTTAAAATGTTTATCCCTTATGTATACATTGGAAAGATATGCATTGTTTTTAAAAACCTGTTTGACATATTTAATAATAAATGACTAGACGTTAAAAAGTAAAGAACAGTCATAACAGCTGTTTCGCAGGACAAAAGAAAGAAAGTAATGAGTAACATAATGAGTAATAAGCAAGAACATTATATAACTTTTTTCTGATGAAATGAGTAACGAGTAATAAGTCACTTTTTTTTTTAGTAACGTAGTGGTTGTAAATCACCTTTCCACTGGATGTTCTGTTTTCTTTAAGTGATTTAAACACAGTTGTACAAGTACAATGTCAATGCTTCCCCTTTGGGCAAACAGAGGGTTCTTTATGCCCTTGTTGCAATCCCAGGGACCTAAATAATACCCCTTTCATTGCAGTATTTTTAGACACTCGATACATCTGGAAAAATATCCAAGCGGATAATTAGATTGCTTTAGCAATGTGTCTGTTGTGGTTTCCTGGACCCCAAAAGAAGGCAACTCTTTATGAAGTCTCCGCAGATCTCAGCTGTGTGAATCAGCCCACACTAAAAGCATGTGGACATTTTTTTGGATGTAATTTGAAACCATTTATGTGGCTTCGAGGTGGGGAAGTGGAGGCTGCCAACAGCAGTAGAACTTTGTATAACAAACCAAAGTGGTCGTTTAGACATATGTACTTTCATGCTAGTGAATGCACTGAGGTCAAATATTTTTTAATCTTGGGAATTTTTCTCTTTACACAGCATCGTGTTTCACACAGGAAATGAGACAGAGTACAACAAACACAAATCATTGAGACTGACAGAGCATATTGAGCTCAAAACTTTAAGTATTGACTCTAATTGCTCTCTGAAGGCCTCTGGCTGTTTTAAATCAGCACTGCAAAGCCTCACTAAGACAAACTGGCTTGGCTGCATTTCATTTGTACCACTGGGTCCCTTTGGTATAAATATAATACAGTTCACATTTGAAGGGATTGCATTTGGCTGTACAAGGCAGGCAACAATTATGAACGGCCAAGTCTTTTGTGAGTAATGGCGTAACCTTCCTTCTGCTGAAGAAGTGATGACAGTTTTTGACAGAATAGAAATAACATTTTCATTCAGGGCCATAGGAAAAAATATATTAAAATGTAAGCACTTTATTTTTGTCAATTTTTGTTAGAAATCACCTTGTAGAAATAAATATTAATTACAGAGCTGACATTCTCTTAGATACAACAACCCCCTTAACTTTAAAAAATATGAAATAAACATATGATTTTTATTTTACAGTATCCAGATTCTGGGTGAGCTGCACTGCTTCACTACAGATGTTGCTATGGATACACAATTATGCTCAATGTGGGAAGATGGTTGTTTTTTTAAATTGTTTCTGTGACCCATTCAATGTTAAAGTAGGCCTGTAGTGCTATCATTCGGTCGTAAAAGCAATAATAAATTGTCACTACCAGTTTTTTTTTTAATTTTTTATCAATGGTTACAACACATGGAGCAATATATTTTTCCCATGTTCAGTGATGGACATTGTCAGCAGTTTAGCTGAATGGATTTGTTTTCCCAAGCACCAATACAAAACTTGTTTTATGCATATTCATTTCACAATATTGTACCACTGACAAGCACTGTTGTTGGGTTATACCTGAGAGATACTGCAGACACTGGTATAAATTCAAACTCTTTATTGAATGCAGGCGAACTGCCAGCCAACTGAGTGGTCTATGTACCACCCACACACTCTGTGACACACAGTACAACCATTAATACTTGAACTAACTACTCAAAGGAACAAAATAACCAAACACAATTACAAACAACAATTATGAATCCAGCGTCCTTTGAACTTATTTACATACCTCCACCTCCACTGCTTGACTGGACTATGTCACATCCTGGGTATTGTCAGTACCATAAATACGTTACATGGAGCTGTTCGTCAATTCAGGTACCTCGTACACAAATAAATAAAAGTACTGGTAACTATATTTTCCAATTAGTATTTGCATGCAGGTTCACGTGTTTGGGTAAATTTCAGTATTTAAGCTACCGTTTGGCTCTAAAATGTATTAGTGAAATAAACAAAAAAGTGCAATTAAAAATATTTACATGTGTTAATGCTGATTGCTGAAAATAACCAGACTGCATCCAGTTGTTAGATTTCTTCAACTCATCATTCAAACCAGAGACTTGCTGCTATTGTGGCCTCTGTATTACCGCTGACCCAAACACTACTGTCGATTTGTTTTAAAAACTTTATTTGCATACTCAATTTAAATTGATAGACTGAATGTATAAGATGGCAAAGAAGCAGACTGAGCCTACATCAACAGATAACCGTCAGAGGGCGTGTTATGTCTATCACGCAAAAAAAAAAAAAAAAAAGTGGTAAAATACACAAGTATTGTATTTTTGGGCAGATTGATTTGGAACGGTGATTAATTCTTTGAGCTCACAAGACACAGATGAATTAGTATTCCCAAATAACTGTTGCCATGGCCTTGTTATGCTCTCCCCGAAGTCTAGTTGTTCGAGTGTGCTTTTTCATAGCTGGACTTTGTTATAACAAGCACAATTTGTAATGAAGCGCACTGGAATGGCTTAGCATGAAATAGCACTAATATATATATATATATATATATATATATATATATATATATATATATATATATATATATATATATATATATATATATATATATATATATATATATATATATATATATATATTATTATATATATATATTATATTATATATTATATATATATATATATCCACAAAAATGACAAGAAAATCTTTTGTTGTATTACTGTAAAAGTTTTTCAATCGTGGAATATTTGTTTTCAATTGTCGACATGCAAACAATTCCAACAAGGTTTTATTTGAAAATTAAATTCAACTTTGACTGACAGTGGGTGGGTGCTACAGTACACAGTGGAAGGAAACTGATCATAGATCTACAATTGGAGGAACACTCACTCAGCTATAGTGGTCCTGGACAAAGTAAAAATATTTTAGACTAAAGAGTTTTACACTCAACACTGTTTCAGCTTTGCTAATACACACACACACACACTATATATATATATATATATATATATATATATATAGTAAACAATCCTCTCACTCACATGGTTCGTTGCCCCTTTAAAATAGACACAGAAAATTGATTTTTACAGCACTGACACGCACTTTTAATGAACAAAAATCAAAAGTTTAAACAAAACAAACAAACACCTAGCTCCTTCTTGGAGCAATAACTATACATTCAGGATTCCCTAATACCCCTGACAGCTAAGCTGTTTACCAGTACCTGAGACACAATAACCAGACAGTTGACCACAGTACCTTACCCTGGCTGCTCAGAACCAGAGCACACTTTCTGTTCCTTCCTCTCAGCAGCCCTGAACAGACTGGCTGCATTCTTTATATACCCTGCACCTGGCTCCAATTTACAATTAGCACCAGGAGCAGGGGATTACTAACCAATAAACAAATTAGCCCATTCACCCAAATGTGCATTTTCACATGTTTTTGCAGGGAAGGATTTTAACCCCCTCCCTGCTATCTTACAATATATATATATATATATATATATATATATATATATATATATATATATATAGTGCCTTGCAAAAGTATCCAGACCCCTGACCAATTCTCTCATATTACTGAACTACAAATGATACATTGAAATTTTGTTCTGTTTGATATTTTATTTTAAAACACTTAAACTCAAAATCAATTATTGTAAGGTGACATTGGTTTTATGTTGGGAAATATTTAAGAAAAATAAAAACTGAAATATCTTGCTTGCATAAGTATTCAACCCCCACACATTAATATTTGGTAGAGCCACCTTTCGCTGCAATAACAGCTTTAAGTCTTTTGGGGTAAGTATGTACCAGCTTTGCACACAGTGTCGGAGTGATTTTGGCCCATTCTTCTTGGCAGATTTGCTCCAGGTTGTTCAGGTTGGTTGGACGACGCTTGTGGACCGCAATTTTCAAATAGTGCCACAGATTCTCAATTTGATTGAGATCAGGACTTTGACTGGGCCACTGTAGGACATTCACCTTTTTGTTCTTGAGCCACTCCAATGTTGCTTTGGCCTTGTGCTTGGGATCATTGTCCTGCTGAAAGGTGAATTTCCTCCCAAGCTTCAGTTTTTTAGCGGACTGAAGCAGATTCTCTTGCAGTATTTTCCTGTATTTTGCTCCATCCGTTCTTCCTTCAATTGTAACAAGATGCCCAGTCCCTGCTGATGAGAAGCATCCCCACAGCATGATGCTGCCACCACCATACTTCACTGTAGGGATGGTGTGTCTTGAGGCATGGGCAGCGTTAGGTTTGCGCCACACATAGCGCTTTGAGTTTTGGCCAAAAAGCTCTATCTTGGTCTCATCTGACCACAAAACCTTTTCCCACATCTCAGCTGGGTCACTCTCATGCTTTCTGGCAAACTCCAGACATGCTTTCAGATGGTACTTTTTTGAGTAATGGCTTCTTTCTCGCCACCCTCCCATACAGGCCAGTGTTATGCAGAGCTCTTGATGTGGTTGACTGGTGCACCATTACTCCACTCCCAGCCACTAAACTCTGTAGCTCCTTCAAAGTGATTGTTGGCCTCCCTGTGGCTTCTCTCACAAGTCTCCTTGTTTGAGAGCTGAGTTTTGAGGGACGGCCTTTTCTTGGCAATGCCTGGGTGGTGTGATGCAGCTTCCACTTCCTGATTCTTGATCCAACTATGCTCACTGGGATATCCAAACACTTGGATATTATTTTATACCTTTTCCCTAATCTATGCATTTGTATTACTTTGTCTCTAACTTTTGTAGAATGCTCTTTGGTCTTCATTTTCTTTCAGATTCACAGCCTTACCAATGATCCTTCAACAGTGGGGTTTTTATCCAGAAAATGTGACAGCAACTTTAATGGTTCACAGGTGGAGGCCAATGGTAAGGTAACTGTGTCCTCATTAGGGCAATTTCCTTCATCGGTGCAAACTGGGAACATCCACAGCACAGGGGTTGGATACTTATGCAAGCAAGATATTTCAGTTTTTTATTTTTCTTAAAAATATTTCCCAACATTAAACCAATGTCACCTTACAATAATTGATTTTGAGTTTCAGTGTTTTAAAATAAAATATCAAACAGAATGAAATTTCAATATACCA